>NW_026512379.1:0-27917 GCF_027579735.1 Bombina bombina
CTTTTCAAATCAGTTTTCCTGTTTTAATAGCTTAAAGGTGCAAGAGATACTGAACAGTTGGACCTAGTTGTGTAGACTGCAGGTTCCTGGGGCCTACCAGAGTAGAACTTTGGGAGCCCAGCTGTCTGAAGATCCTGAGTGAATATTGGACCAGAGACCAGACCCTAAAGATCAGAGACCAACAAAGCAAGAAGTCTGGGAACACTGGCCCATAGGAGACCCCAAGATATATTGCTTTTAGTATAGTGTTATTTTTTGCACTTTGTGTATGTTTTTCTTCTACACAACTCATGTAACTTTTAAATTCTGTACACAACGTAACATTGTTTTTATTTATCACTTTTGTCTTGATTTTGTCACCTGTTCCCTAGCGAATTGCTTACACAGGTACACAACATATTTAAAAAAAAAACAAAAAAAACACTCCAATATACAGGTAGCCCTCAGTTTACACCGGGGTTAGGTTCCAGGAGGAATGGTTGTAAATCAAAACCGTTGTAAATTGAAACCCAGTTTATAATGTAAGTCAATGGGAAGTGAGGGGGTTAGGTTCCAGGCCCCTCTAAAAATTGTCATAAGTAACACCTAATACATTATTTTTAAAGCTTTTGAAATGAAGACTTTAAATGCTAAACATCATTATAAACCTAATATAGATTGTATCATCAAACTAAGTTTAATAAACAAAAACGTTTTTTTACTTGCATTTTTCTGCAATCAGTTCTCTGCATTGTTAGAATGTTAGATAATATTGGGTCTGCACATATTCTATGCATTTCAATCTGCAGTGATTAATAAGCAGTTAGGCACCCTCACCTCAAGCTGCTGGACAGGAAGATAATAGGGAAGTGGCTGCTAAAACTTGTTGCTCGATAGCAAATGTCTGCTCTGTGTACAGAGATCAATATCAGGCTGTTAAATTGCATATCTTTGCTGCAAAACAAGCGGACAGCTACACCTACTGGCTATTTTAATTAGTGCACTTTGCTTTCCAAAGCTTTTCAATAGCAGTCACAATACTGAAAAAAAAGGTTGTTATTCTGAAACGGCGCAAATTGAACCGGCGTAAACCGAGGGCCACCTGTATAGCAATGCATCAGCTGCAAAATGTACAGCTCATCTCCTGCTCTGTATCATGCACCCTAACCTATAATAAATGATAGTTGTCAAAAAATGGATAACCTCAATATGTAAATGCACACTGCTTCTGTCATAGTATGCGAGAATACTTGAGCTCAAAGATGGCAGCACTCTGTATAGGCGGAGCTTCAGTATCTGGCACCTTTAAGCTATTAAAAACGGAAAAACTAATTTGAAAAGAACAGCAGGAACAGGATGAAATGCAAGAACATAGTGAGTAGTTACTAATTCTTTAGCAGCTAAGCACAGCAGTTTAATGTCAATTTAACAGAACAGTAGCTAGTTGTGTGTCACTAAGAAGTCCTGTTTGGCTCCTTTCATCCTTTAAATTCTGAGCCATTTCACCCCCACTGTATTAAAGGGACAGTATACAAAAATTTTCATATAGCTGCATGTAATAGACACTACTATAAAGAATAATATGCACAGATACTGATCTAAAAATCCAGTATAAAAACGATTAAAAACTTACTCAGAAGCTTCCAGTTTAGCGCTGTTTACTGGTTACTGGAACACCCACTGCAAATTGGAAATATCAGACACTTCCCCCCCCCACCCCCCGCTTCCTTTGCATATGAAAAGACCCTTTACACAAACAGAAGCAAGCTGGAGTAGGTATATGTCGGTATTCTACTAAAACTATGGGGCTTGGTTAGGAGTCTGAAAATCAGAGCAATGTAATTTAAAAAAGGAAATTTATGCTTACCTGATAAATTGATTTCTTCTACGATACAAGTCCACGGATTCATCCTTACTTGTAGGATATAATCCTCCTAACCGGAAGTGGCAAAGAGTACCACAGCAGAGCTGTATAAATATAGCAACTCCCTTCTCTCCACCCCCAGTCATTCGACCGAAGGTATAGGAAGAGAAAAGAAAACCTAAAAAGGTGCAGAGGTGACTGAAGTTTTGAAAACAAAAATATATCTGTCTAAAATGACAGGGAGGGCCGTGGACTCGTCGTATCGTAGAAGAAATCAATTTATCAGGTAAGCATAAATTTATTTTTCTTCTACAAGATACGACGAGTCCACGGATTAATCCGTACTTGTGGGATACAATACCAAAGCAACAGGACACGGATGAACGGGAGGGACAAGACAGATACCTAAACGGAAGGCACCAAAGCATGAAGAACTTTTCTCCCAAAAATAGCCTCAGAAGAAGCAAAAGTATCAAATTTGGAAAATTTGGAAAAGGTATGAAGGGAGGACCAAGTCGCAGCCTTACAAATCTGTTCAACAGAAGCATCGTTTTTAAAAGCCCATGTGGAAGCCACCGCTCTAATTGAATGAGCTGTAATATTTTTAGGAGGCTGCTGTCCAGCAGTCTCGTATGCCAAACGGATGATGCTTTTCAGCCAAAAAGAGGTAGTCGTAGCTTTTTGACCCCTACGCTTTCCAGAATAGACAACGAATAGGGAAGATGTTTGACGGAAATCCTTGGTCGTTAGTAAGTAAAACTAAAAGGCACGAACCACGTCCAAGTTATGTAACAGACTCTCTTTCTTAGAAGGAGGATTAGGACACAAAGAAGGAACAACAATTTCCTGATTAATATTCTTATTTGAAACAATCTTAGGAAGGAATCCTTAGGAAGGCGAGTCACATTGTAACGCAGAAAGCTCAAACTCTTCAAGCAGGAGATAGCAACTAAAAATAGAACTTTCCAAGATAGAAGCTCAATATCTATGGAATGCATGGGTTCAAAAGGAACCCCTTGAAGAACATTGAGAACTAAATTCAAAATCCATGGCGGAGCAACAGGTTTAAACACAGGCTTGATTCTGACTAAAGCCTGACAAAAAGACTGAAAGTCTGGGACATCCGCCAGACGCTTGTGTAGTAAAATTGACAAATCCGAAATTTGTCCCTTTAAGGAACTAGCTGATAATCCCTTCTCCAATCCATCTTGGAGAAAGGACAAAATCCTAGGAATCCTAACCCTACTCCATGAGTAGCCCTTGAATTCGCACCAATAAAGATATTTACGCCATATCTTATGGTAAATTTTCCTAGTGACAGGCTTGCGAGCCTGAATCAATGCATCAATGACCGACTCGGAGAATCCCCGCTTATATCAAATCAAGCGTTCAATCTCCAGGCAGTCAGCTGCAGAGAATTTAGATTTGGATGTTGGAAAGGACCTTAAAAGAGAAGGTCCTGTCTCAGTTTCCACAGTGGCAGAGATGACATTTCCACTAGATCTGCACACCAAGTCCTGCGTAGCCACGCAGGCGCTATCAAGATTACCGAAGCCCTCTCCGGTTTGATTCTGGCAATCAGACGAGGTAGGAGCGGAAAAGGAGGAAACAAATAAGCCAGGTTGAACGACCAAGATACTGCTAGAGCATCTATCAGTACTGCTTGGGGATCCCTTGATCTGGACCCGTAACAAGGAAGTTTGGCATTCTGACGAGATGCCATCAGATCCAATGCCGGTGTGCCCCATTGACGGATCAATGCTGCAAACACCTCCGGATGGAGCTCCCACTCCCCCGGATGAAAAGTCTGACGACTGATTGGTAAAAGGGACTCCTCCTGAGTCCAAACACCCTGAGCCTTCAGGGAATTCCAAACTGCACCCCAGCCCAAGAGGCTGGCATCCGTTGACACTATGACCCATGCTGGCCTGCGGAAGCACACTCCCTGGGAAAGATGATCCTGTGACAACCACCAAAGAAGAGTCTCTGGTCTCTAGGTCCAGATTTATCTGAGGAGATAAATCTGCATAATCCCCATTCCACTGTCTGAGCATGCACAGCTGCAGTGGTCTGAGATGAAACTATGTCCATTGCCACTACCATTAATCCAATGACCTCCATACACTGCGCTACTGATGGCCGAGGAATGGACTGAAGTGCTCGGCAAGTAGTTAGGATCTTTGATAGACTCGGTAGACATGAAAATTTTTGTAACGGAGGTCAGGAAAATCAGAGTTCCCAAGAATGGAACTCTTGTCAGAGCAATTAGTGAACTCTTTCCTATATTCACCTTCCACCCGTGAGTTCTTAGAAAAGCCAACACGATGTCCGTGTGAGATTTGGCTAGATGGTAAGTTGACGCCTGAATCAAAAGATCGTCCAGATAGGGCGCAGAACCGCCAGAAGGGACACTAGCACTTTTGTGAAAAATCTGGGAGCTGTGGCCAACCCGAAAGGGAGGGTCACAAACTGGCAGTGTTTGTCCAGGAAGGCGAACCTGAGAAATTGGTGGTGATCTTTGCGGATAGGAATGTGAAGATACGCATCCTTCAAGTCCACGGTGGTCATATATTGACCCTCCTGGATCATTGGTAAAATTGTTCGTATGGTCTCCATCTTGAACGATGGGACTCTGAGAAATTTGATCTAAAATCGGTCTGAAGGTTCCCTCTTTTGGGAACCACAAACAGATTTGAGTAAAACCCCTGCCCCTGATCTAGTTTTGGAACTGGACAGATTACACCCATGGTATAGAGGTCTTCTACACAGCGTAAGAACACCTCTCTTTTTGTCTGGTCTACAGACAAACGTGAAAGATGAAATCTCCCTCTTGGGAGAAAATCCTTGAATTCTAGTCGATACCCCTGGGTCACAATTTCTAATGCCCAGGGATCCTGAAGGTCCCTTGCCCAAGCGTGAGCGAAGAGAGAAAGTCTGCTCCCTACTAGATCTGGTGCCGGATCGGGGGCTGCCCCTTCATGGTTGTCTTGGTAGCAATAGCAGGCTTCTTGGCTTGTTTACCTTTATTCCAGGTCTGGTTACGTCTCCAGACTGACTTGGATTGTGCAAAATTCCCCTCCTGCTTTGTGACGGAGGAGGAAGTAGAGGGTGCGCCTTTAAAATTTCGAAAGGAATTAATTTTTTTTTGTTTATCCCTCATTTTAACAGTCTTGTCCTGAGGAAGGGCATGACCTTTACCCTCCAGTAATGTCAGAAATGATTTCCTTTAGTTCAGGACTGAATAGGGTCTTACCTTTAAAAGGAATAGCTAGAAGTTTAGATTTTGATGACACATCAGCAGACCAAGACTTAAAGGGACAGTCAACACCAGAATTTTCGTTGTTTAAAAAGATAGATAATCCCTTTATTGCCCAATCCCCACTTTTGCAAAACCAACACTGTTATATTAATACACTTTTTACTTCTGTGACTAACTTGTATCTAAGCATCTTCTGACCGCCCCTAATCACGACTTAGTTATTATCTATTGACTTGCATTTTAGCCAATTAGTGCAGTGTCTGCCACTAGCCACTAGCGTGATCACAATGCTATCAATATGGCCTACATGAGCTTGCTCTCCCCTGCTGTGAAAAGTAAATAAAATAGAGGCGGCCTTCAAGGGCTTAGAAATTATCATATGTGCTTTCCTAGGTTTGCTTTCAACTAGAATACCAAGAGAACAAAGCAAAATTGTTGATAAAAGTAATTTGGAAAGTTGTTTAAAATTACATGCCCTATTTGAAAAATGAAAGTTTTTTTTGGACTGGACTGTCCCTTTAAGTCATAACACTCTACGCGCTAAAATGGCGAAGCATGCCTTTTTTGCCGCTAATTTAGCCATTTGAAAAGCGGCATCGGTAATAAAAGAATTAGCTAGCTTGAGCATTAATTCTATCCAAAATATCATCTAATGGGGTCTCAACCTTAAGAGACTCCTCTAGAGCCTCAAACCAAAAAGCTGCTGTAGTAGTTACAGGAACAATGCACGCTATAGGTTGTAGAAGAAAACCCTGATGAATAAACAATTTCTTTAAAAGACCCTCTAATTTTTTATCTATAGGATCTTTGAAAGCACAACTGTCCTCAATAGGTATAGTTGTACGCTTAGCCAGGTTAGAAATAGCTCCCTCCACCTTAGGGACCATCTGCCAGGAATCCCGAATGGTGTCAGATATGGGAAACATTTTCTTAAAAGTAGGAGGGGGAGAGAACAGAATGCCTGGTCTATCCCATTCCTTAGTAACAATGTCCGAAGTCCTTCTAGGGACTGGAAAAACAGTCTAAGTAGGGACCTCTAGATATTTATCCATTTTACACAATTTCTCTGGTGGTATTACAATAGGGTCACAATCATCCAGAGTCGCTAAAAACTCCCGGAGTAACAGGTGTTCAAGCTTAAACTTAAAGGCCGTCACATCTGAGTCTGTTTGAGGGAACACATTTCCTGAGTCTGTTTGAGGGAACACATTTCCTGAGTCTGTTTGAGGGAACACATTTCCTGAGTCTGAAAGCTCTCCCTTAGACAGCAATTCCCCTACCCGCAAATCGGAACACTGTGAGGGTACATCGGAGATGGCCAATAAAGCATCAGAGGGCTCAGCATTTACTCTAATACCTGACGTACTGCGCTTACCCTGTAAACCTAGCAGTTTAGATAATACCTCTGTAAGGGTAGTAGACATAACTGCAGCCATATCTTGCAGGGTAAAAGAATTAGACGCACTAGAAGTACCCGGCGTCCCTTGAGTGGGTGTTAAAGGTTGTGACACTTGGGGAGAATTGGATGGCATAACCCGATTCTCTTCAGACTGAGAATCATCCTTAGACATACTTTTATCACCTAAAATATGTTCTTTGCAATGTAAGGCCCTTTCAGTACATGAGGGACACATTTTAAGGCTAGTAATAACCACACTTTAGTGAAAAAACAATCTGAAAAACGGTACTGCGCCTTTAAGAGTAAAAAAAGCGTACAGTTTTTGCAAAACTGCTTTAAAATGTTACAATTCTCACAATTTTAGCATATACGAGTCTTATCTTGCAACCTAAGATTGCACCACAAGGTACACTTAACCCTTTATGAGAAAAAAAGAAAAAAGTTACCTAAAAAAGTTATGAAAAATAAACTAGCAACCCCCTGCACCTCACCACAGCTCTGCTGTGGCGCCTACCTGCCCTCAGGGGTCTGATAATTCACACTATCACTTTGTTAGGCTAAATCTTCAGCTTCGGCCCACCGGAGATTGCTGCTTTCATCTGAAATTTAACTGCGCATCTGAGGCGCGAAGTTAGGCCCCGCCCATCCTATACGATGTCTCTCTGCCTAGTAAAAACCGCTGTAAAGCTGTCTAGAACCTAGCCATGTGGGTTTTTCATATTCCCAAATTAATACTATAAGCCATGTGAAACCCTCCAGTGCCATCAAACATGAAAACGTTTGTCCCTAAAAACTTTGTTGCCCCTAAGCATAAAACCGTTTTCTCAGCAAAACATATTACCAGTGTCATTTAGCCCATAATATACAGGTCCCAGTAATACCCCTTCATCACATGTAGGATTACTGCTTACCCCTTCCTTCATGTGAACAATGTCAGCCAGTTCTGAAATACCTCAGTCTCTCCAGAAAAAAAAAAAAAGACTGAACATACCTCAATGCTTGTAGCATGAAGAAAAACGTTCCCAACTCTGAAGCTTCTCAAGTACTCCTCAGCCATTCTGTGGTAACTTCTCTGGATCTTAGTGACAACTGCTAAGATCATCAGCCTCCAGGCAGGATTCTTCATCCATCTGCTGCCTGAGGAAAAGTAAATTTATGCTTACCTGATAAATTAATTTCTTCTATGGTATGACGAGTCCACGGATTCATCCTTTACTTGTGGGATATTATCCTCCTGCTGACAGGAAGTGGCAAAGAGCAACACAGCAGAGCTGTCAATATAGCTCCTCCCTTAGCTCCAACCCCCAGTCATTCGACCGAAGGTACAGGAAGAAAAAGGAGAAACAAAAAGGTGCAGAGGTGACTGAAGTTTAAAAATCAAAAAATATAATCTGTCTTAAAATGACAGGACGGGCCGTGGACTCGTCGTACCATAGAAGAAACATAATTTATGCTTACCTGATAAATTTATTTCTCTTGTAGTGTATCCAGTCCACGGATCATCCATTACTTATGGGATATTCTCCTTCCCAACAGGAAGTTGCAAGAGGATCACCCACAGCAGAGCTGCTATATAGCTCCTCCCCTAACTGCCATATTCAGTCATTCGACCGAAACAAACAGAGAAAGGAGAAACCATAGGGTGCAGTGGTGACTGTAGTTTAATTAAATTTTAGACCTGCCTTAAAATGACAGGGCGGGCCGTGGACTGGATACACTACAAGAGAAATAAATTTATCAGGTAAGCATAAATTATGTTTTCTCTTGTTAAGTGTATCCAGTCCACGGATCATCCATTACTTATGGGATACCAATACCAAAGCTAAAGTACACGGATGATGGGAGGGACAAGGCAGGGATTAAGCGGAAGGAACCACTGCCTGAAGAACCTCTCTCCCAAAAACAGCCTCCGAAGAAGCAAAAGTATCAAATTTGTAACATTTTGAAAAAGTGTGAAGCGAAGACCAAGTCGCGGCCTTGCAAATCTGTTCAACAGAGGCCTCATTTTTAAAGGCCCAGGTGGAAGCCACAGCTCTAGTAGAATGAGCTGTAATTCCTTCAGGGGGCTGCTGTCCAGCAGTCTCATAGGCAAGGCGTATAATACTCCGAAGCCAAAAGGAAAGAGAGGTTGCCGAAGCTTTTTGACCTCTCCTCTGTCCAGAATAAACGACAAACAGGGAAGATGTACGTCCAGATTATGTAAGAGACGTTCCTTCTTTGAAGAAGGATTAGGACACAATGATGGAACAACAATCTCTTGATTGACATTCTTGTTAGAAACCACCTTAGGTAAAAACCCAGGTTTGGTACGCAGAACTACCTTATCTGCATGAAAAATCAGATAAGGAGAATCACATTGTAAGGCAGATAGCTCAGAGACTCTCTGAGCCGAGGAAATAGCCACCAAAAACAGAACTTTCCAAGATAAAAGCTTAATATCAATGGAATGAAGGGGTCCAAACGGAACTCCTTGAAGAACTTTAAGAACCGAGTTTAAGCTCCATGGGGGAGCAACAGGTTTAAACACAGGCTTAATTCTAACCAAAGCCTGACAAAATGCCTGGACGTCTGGAACTTCTGCCAGACGCTTGTGCAAAAGAATAGACAGAGCAGAAATCTGTCCCTTTAAGGAACTAGCTGATAATCCTTTGTCCAAATCCTCTTGGAGAAAGGACAATATCCTAGGAATCCTAATCTTACTCCATGAGTAATTCTTGGATTCACACCAGTAAAGATATGTACGCCATATCTTGTGATAGATTTTCCTGGTAACAGGCTTTCGTGCCTGTATTAAGGTATCAATGACTGACTAGGAGAAGCCACGCTTTGATAGAATCAAGCGTTCAATCTCCATGCAGTCAGTCTCAGAGAAATTAGATTTGGATGATTGAAAGGACCTTGTATTAGAAGGTCCTGTCTTAGAGGCAGAGTCCATGGTGGAAAGGATGACATGTCCACTAGGTCTGCATACCAGGTCCTGCGTGGCCACGCAGGCGCTATTAGAATCACTGATGCTCTCTCCTGTTTGATTTTGGCAATCAGTCGAGGGAGCAGAGGAAACAGTGGAAACACCTAAGCCATGTTGAAGAACCAAGGCGCTGCTAGAGCATCTATCAGCGTCGCTTCTGGGTCCCTGGACCTGGATCCGTAACAAGGAAGCTTGGCGTTCTGGCGAGACGCCATGAGATCCAACTCTGGTTTGCCCCAACGATAAATCAATTGAGCAAACACCTCCGGATGGAGTTCCCACTCCCCCGGGTGAAAAGTCTGACGACTTAGAAAATCCGCCTCCCAGTTCTCCACGCCTGGGATATGGATTGCTGACAGGTGGCAAGAGTGAGTCTCTGCCCAGCAAATTATTTTTGAGACTTCTAACATCGCTAGGGAACTCCTGGTTCCCCCTTGATGGTTGATGTAAGCCACAGTCGTGATATTGTCCGACTGAAATCTGATGAACCTCAGTGTTGCTAACTGAGGCCAAGCCAGAAGAGCATTGAATATTGCTCTTAACTCCAGAATATTTATCGGAAGGAGTTTCTCCTCCTGAGTCCACGATCCCTGTGCCTTCAGGGAGTTCCAGACTGCACCCCAACCTAGAAGGCTGGCATCTGTTACAATCGTCCAATCTGGCCTGCGAAAGGTCATACCCTCGGACAGGTGGACCCGAGACAACCACCAGAGAAGAGAATCTCTGGTCTCTTGATCCAGATTTAGCAGAGGGGACAAATCTGTGTAATCCCCATTCCACTGACTTAGCATGCATAATTGCAGCGGTCTGAGATGTAGGCGCGCAAATGGCACTATGTCCATTGCCGCTACCATTAAGCCGATCACCTCCATACACTGAGCCACCGAAGGGCGCGGAATGGAATGAAGAATACGGCAAGCATTTAGAAGCTTTGATAACCTGGACTCAGTCAGGTAAATTTTCATCTCTACAGAATCTATATGAGTCCCTAAGAAGGAGACTCTTTTGAGTGGGGATAGAGAACTCTTTTCCTCGTTCACTTTCCACCCGTGCGATCTCAGAAATGCCAGAACTATCTCTGTATGAGACTTGGCAATTTGAAAGCTTGACGCCTTTATCAGGATGTCGTCTAGATACGGAGCCACCGCTATGCCTCGCGGTCTTAGAACCGCCAGAAGTGAGCCCAGAACCTTTGTAAAGATTCTCGGGGCTGTAGTCAACCCGAAGGGAAGAGCTACAAATTGGTAATGCCTGTCTAGAAAGGCAAACCTTAGGAACCGATGATCTTTGTGAATCGGTATGTGAAGGTAGGCATCCTTTAAGTCCACTGTGGTCATGTACTGACCCTCTTGGATCATGGGTAGGATGGTCCGAATAGTTTCCATTTTGAAAGATGGAACTCTGAGGAATTTGTTTAAGATCTTTAGATCCAAAATTGGTCTGAAGGTTCCCTCTTTTTTGGGAACCAAAAACAGATTTGAATAAAAACCCTGTCCTTGTTCCGTCCGCAGAACTGGATAGATCATTCCCATTACTAGGAGGTCTTGCACACAGCGTAGGAATGCCTCTTTCTTTATCTGATTTGCAGATAACCTTGAAAGATGAAATCTCCCTTGTGGAGGGGAAGCTTTGAAGTCCAGAAGATATCCCTGAGATATGATCTCCAACGCCCAGGGATCCTGAACATCTCTTGCCCACGCCTGGGCGAAGAGAAAAAGTCTGCCCCCTACTAGATCCGTCGCCGGATAGGGGGCCGTTCCTTCATGCTGTCTTAGAGGCAGCAGCAGGCTTTCTGGCCTGCTTGCCTTTGCTCCAGGACTGGTTAGGTTTCCAGGCCTGCTTAGATTGAGCAAAAGTTCCCTCTTGTCTTGAAGCGGAGGAAGTTGATGCTGCACCTGCCTTGGAATTTCGAAAGGCACGAAAATTAGACTGTTTGGCCTTTGATTTGGCCCTGTCCTGAGGAAGGGTATGACCCTTACCTCCAGTAATGTCAGCAATAATTTATTTCAAACCAGGCCCGAATAAGGTCTGCCCCTTGAAAGGAATGTTGAGTAATTTAGTCTTTGAAGTCACATCAGCTGACCAGGATTTGAGCCATAGCGCCCTACGCGCCTGGATGGCGAATCCGAAATTCTTAACCGTTAGTTTAGTCAAATGAACAATGGAATCAGAAACAAATGAGTTAGCTAGCTTAAGAGTTCTAAGCTTGTCAACAATTTCAGTCAATGGAGCTGTATGGATGGCCTCTTCCAGGGCCTCAAACCAGAATGCCGCCGCAGCAGTCACAGGCGCAATGCATGCAAGGGGCTGTAAAATAAAACCTTGTTGAATAAACATTTTCTTAAGGTAACCCTCTAATTTTTTATCCATTGGATCTGAAAAAGCACAACTGCCCTCAACCGGGATAGTGGTACGCTTTGCTAAAGTAGAAACTGCTCCCTCCACCTTAGGGACAGTCTGCCATAAGTCCCGTATAGTGGCATCTATTGGAAACATTTTTTTAAATATAGGAGGTGGGGAAAAGGGCACACTGGGCCTATCCCACTCCTTACTAATAATTTCTGTAAGCCTTTTAGGTATTGGAAAAACATCAGTACTCACCGGCACTGCATAGTATTTATCCAGCCTACACAATTTCTCTGGCACTGCAATTGTGTCAGTCATTCAGAGAAGCTAATACCTCCCCAAGCAATACACGGAGGTTCTCAAGCTTAAATTTAAAATTAGAAATCTCTGAATCAGGTCTCCCCGAATCAGAGACGTCACCCACAGACTGAAGCTCTCCGTCCTCAGGTTCTGCATATTGTGACGCAGTATCAGACATGGCTCTTACAGCATCTACGCGCTCTGTATCTCGTCTAACCCCAGAGCTATCGCGCTTGCCTCTCAATTCAGGCAATCTGGATAATACCTCTGACAGGGTATTATTCATGATTGCAGCCATGTCCTGCAAACTATGGGCGTCCCTGATGTACTTGGCGCCATATTAGCGTGCATCCCTTGAGCGGGAGGCGAAGGGTCCGACACGTGGGGAGAGTTAGTCGGCATAACTTCCCCCTCGACAGACCCCTCTGGTGACAATTCTTTTATAGATAAAGACTGATCTTTACTGTTTAAGGTGAAATCAATACATTTAGTACACATTCTCCATTTCCACTCATATTGCAACAGTGGAAAGCTTCAGGAAACTGTCTCTAGGCAGAAATCAAACCAGCCATGTGGAAAAAAACTAGGCCCCAATAAGTTTTGTCACCAAACATATAAAAACGATTAACATGCCAGCAAACGTTTTATATTACATTTTTATAAGAGTATGCATCTCTATTAATAAGCCTGATACCAGTAGCTATCACTGCATTTAAGGCTTTACTTACATTAATCCGGTATAAGCAGCATTTTCTAGCAAATTCCATCCCTAGAAAAATATTAACTGCACATACCTTATTGCAGGAAAACCTGCACGCCATTCCCTCTCTGAAGTTACCTCACTCCTCAGAATATGTGAGAACAGCCATAAATCTTAGTTACTTCTGCTAAGATCATAGAAAATGCAGGCAGATTCTTCTTCTAAATACTGCCTGAGATAAACAGCACACTCCGGTACCATTTAAAAATAACAAACTTTTGATTGAAGAAATAAACTAAGTATAAAACACCACTCTCCTCTTACGACCTCCATCTTTGTTGAGGGTTGCAAGAGAATGACTGGATATGGCAGTTAGGGGAGGAGCTATATAGCAGCTCTGCTGTGGGTGATCCTCTTGCAACTTCCTGTTGGGAAGGAGAATATCCCATAAGTAATGGATGATCCGTGGACTGGAAACACTTAACAAGAGAAAATTAATCAGGTAAGCATAAATTCACTTTTCTTCTATAAGGTACGACAAGTCCACGGATTCATCCTTTACTTGTGGGATACAATACCAAAGCTACAGGACACGGATGAACGGGAGGGACAAGACAGATGGCTAAACAGTAGGCACCACTGCTTGAAGAACTTTTCTCCCAAAAATAGCCTCCGAAGAAGCAAAAGTATCAAATTTGTAAAATTTGGAAAAGGTATGAAGCGAAGACCAAGTCGTAGCCTTACAAATCTGTTCAACAGAAGCATCATTTTTAAAAGCCCATGTGGAAGCCACCGTTCTAGTAGAGTGAGTTGTAATTCTTTCAGGAGGCTGCTGTCCAGCAGTCTTGTATGCCAAACGGATGATGCTTTTCAGCCAAAAAGAAAGAGGTAGCCGTAGCTACCTCTACGTTTTCCAGAAAAGAGCACAAAGAAGATGTTTGACGGAAATCTTTGGTCGCTTGCAAGTAAAACTTCAAAGCACGAACCACGTCCAAATTGTGCAACAGACGCTCCTTCTTAGAGGAAGGATTAGGACACAGAAGGAACAACAATTTCCTGATTAATATTCTTATTAGTAACAGCCTTAGGTAGGAATCCCAGTTTGGTACGTAAAACAACCTTATCAGTATGGAAAACAAAATAAGGCGAGTCGCATTGCAATGCAGATAGTTCAGAAACTCTTTGAGTCGAAGAGATAGCAAC
The DNA here is from genome assembly GCF_027579735.1 of Bombina bombina. NCBI lineage: Eukaryota > Metazoa > Chordata > Amphibia > Anura > Bombinatoridae > Bombina > Bombina bombina. Next base: position 14,019 of record NW_026512379.1, read on the forward strand.
TAAAAACAGAACTTTCCAAGATAGAAGCTTAATATCTATGGAATGCATAGGTTCAAACGGAACCCCTTGAAGAACGTCAAGAACTAAATTCAAACTCAACGGCGGAGCAACAGGTTTAAATACAGGCTTAATTCTAACCAAAGCCTGACAGAACGACTGAAACTCTGGAACATCTGCCAGACGCTTGTGCAGTATTATTGATAAAGCAGATATCTGTCCCTTTAGGGAACTAGCAGATAGCCCCTTTAATCCTGAAGCAAAAAAACTCCTTTTCCTCCAGTGATAGTTGAAATAATAGAATCCAAATGAGAACCAAATAAATTATTACCTTGGAAAGAAAGAGATAGTAATCTAGATGTCATATCAGCATTCCAAGATTTAAGCCACAAAGCTCTTCTAGATAATACAGCTAAAGACATGGATCTAACATCAATTTTGATAATATAAAAAATGGCATCACAGTAGCAGATGGGACTTATACAAAAAAAGAATTTATGCTTATCTGATAAATTACTTTCTCCAACGGTGTGTCCGGTCCACGGCGTCATCCTTACTTGTGGGATATTCTCTTCCCCAACAGGAAATGGCAAAGAGTCCCAGCAAAGCTGGTCACATGATCCCTCCTAGGCTCCGCCCACCCCAGTCATTCGACCGACGGACAGGAGGAAATATATATAGGAGAAATCATATGATACCGTGGTGACTGTAGTTACAGAAAATAATTCATCAGACCTGATTAAAAAAACCAGGGCGGGCCGTGGACCGGACACACCGTTGGAGAAAGTAATTTATCAGGTAAGCATAAATTCTGTTTTCTCCAACATTGGTGTGTCCGGTCCACGGCGTCATCCTTACTTGTGGGAACCAATACCAAAGCTTTAGGACACGGATGAAGGGAGGGAGCAAATCAGGTCACCTAAATGGAAGGCACCACGGCTTGCAAAACCTGTCTCCCAAAAATAGCCTCCGAAGAAGCAAAAGTATCAAATTTGTAAAATTTGGCAAAAGTGTGCAGTGAAGACCAAGTCGCTGCCTTACATATCTGGTCAACAGAAGCCTCGTTCTTGAAGGCCCATGTGGAAGCCACAGCCCTAGTGGAGTGAGCTGTGATTCTTTCAGGAGGCTGCCGTCCGGCAGTCTCATAAGCCAATCGGATAATGCTTTTAAGCCAAAAGGAAAGAGAGGTAGAAGTCGCTTTTTGACCTCTCCTTTTACCAGAATAAACAACAAACAAGGATGATGTTTGTCTGAAATCTTTAGTAGCCTCTAAATAGAATTTTAGAGCACGGACAACGTCCAAATTGTGTAACAAACGTTCCTTCTTTGAAACTGGATTCGGACACAAAGAAGGTACAACTATCTCCTGGTTAATATTTTTGTTAGAAACAACTTTAGGAAGAAAACCAGGCTTAGTACGCAAAACCACCTTATCTGCATGGAACACCAGATAAGGAGGAGAACACTGCAGAGCAGATAACTCTGAAACTCTTCTAGCAGAAGAGATTGCAACCAAAAACAAAACTTTCCAAGATAGTAACTTAATATCTACGGAATGTAAGGGTTCAAACGGAACCCCTTGAAGAACTGAAAGAACTAGATTTAAACTCCAGGGAGGAGTCAAAGGTCTGTAAACAGGCTTGATCCTAACCAGAGCCTGAACAAATGCTTGAACATCTGGCATAGCTGCCAGACGTTTGTGTAGTAAGACAGATAAAGCAGAAATCTGTCCCTTTAGAGAACTTGCAGATAATCCTTTCTCCAAACCTTCATGTAGAAAGGATAGAATCTTAGGAATTTTTATCTTGTTCCATGACAATCCTTTGGATTCACACCAACAGATATATTTTTTCCATATTTTATGGTAAATTTTTCTAGTTACAGGCTTTCTAGCCTGAATCAGAGTATCTATTACAGAATCTGAAAACCCACGCTTTGATGAAATCAAGCGTTCAATCTCCAAGCCGTCAGTTGGAGGGAAACCAGATTCGGATGTTCGAATGGACCCTGAACAAGAAGGTCCTGTCTCAAAGGTAGCTTCCATGGTGGAGCCGATGACATATTCACCAGGTCTGCATACCAAGTCCTGCGTGGCCACGCAGGAGCTATCAAGATCACTGAGGCCCTCTCCTGATTGATCCTGGCTACCAGCCTGGGAATGAGAGGAAACGGTGGGAATACATAAGCTAAGTTGAAGTTCCAAGGTGCTACTAGTGCATCTACTAGAGTCGCCTTGGGATCCCTGGATCTGGACCCGTAGTAAGGAACCTTGAAGTTCTGACGAGATGCCATCAGATCCATGTCTGGAATGCCCCATAATTGAGTTAATTGGGCAAAGATTTCCGGATGGAGTTCCCACTCCCCCGGATGAAATGTCTGACGACTCAGAAAATCCGCTTCCCAATTTTCCACTCCTGGGATGTGGATCGCAGACAAGTGGCAGGAGTGATCCTCCGCCCATTGAATTATCTTGGTCACTTCTTTCATCGCCAGGGAACTCCTTGTTCCCCCCTGATGATTGATATATGCAACAGTCGTCATGTTGTCTGATTGAAACCTTATGAATTTGGCCTTTGCTAGTTGAGGCCAAGCTTTGAGAGCATTGAATATCGCTCTCAGTTCCAGAATGTTTATCGGGAGAAGAGACTCTTCCCGAAACCATAAACCCTGAGCTTTCAGGGATTCCCAGACCGCGCCCCAGCCCACTAGACTGGCGTCGGTCGTGACAATGACCCACTCTGGTCTGCGGAAGCTCATTCCCTGTGACAGATTGTCCAGGGTCAGCCACCAACGGAGTGAATCTCTTGTCTTTTGATCTACTTGAATCATCGGAGACAAGTCTGTATAATCCCCATTCCACTGTTTGAGCATGCACAGTTGTAATGGTCTTAGATGAATTCGTGCCAAAGGAACTATGTCCATTGTTGCAACCATCAAACCTATTACCTCCATGCACTGCGCTATGGAAGGACGAGGAACAGAGTGAAGTACTTGACAAGAGCTTAGAAGTTTTGATTTTCTGACCTCTGTCAGAAAAATCCTCATTTCTAAGGAATCTATTATTGTTCCCAAGAAGGGAACTCTTGTTGACGGGGACAGAGAACTTTTTTCTTTGTTCACCTTCCATCCGTGAGATCTGAGAAAGGCTAGGACGATGTCCATATGAGCCTTTGCTTCTGACAGGGACGACGCTTGAATTAGGATGTCGTCCAAGTAAGGTACTACTGCAATGCCCCTTGGTCTTAGAACCGCTAGAAGGGACCCTAGTACCTTTGTGAAAATTCTCGGAGCAGTGGCTAATCCGAATGGAAGTGCCACAAACTGGTAATGCTTGTCCAGAAAAGCGAACCTTAGGAACTGATGATGTTCCTTGTGGATAGGAATATGTAGGTACGCATCCTTTAAATCCACGGTGGTCATAAATTGACTTTCCTGGATGGTGGGAAGGATCGTTCGAATGGTTTCAATTTTGAACGATGGAACCCTGAGAAATTTGTTTAGGATCTTCAGATCCAAAATTGGTCTGAATGTTCCCTCTTTTTTGGGAACTACGAACAGATTTGAGTAAAATCCCATTCCTTGTTCTTTTATTGGAACTGGATGTATCACTCCCATCTTTAACAGGTCTTCTACGCAATGTAAGAATGCCTGTCTCTTTATTTGGTTTGAGGATAATTGAGACCTGTGGAACCTTCCCCTTGGGGGTAGTTCCTTGAATTCCAGAAGATAACCTTGAGAAACTATTTCTAGCGCCCAAGGATCCTGAACATCTCTTGCCCAAGCCTGAGCAAAGAGAGAGAGTCTGCCCCCCACTAGATCCGGTTCCGGATCGGGGGCTATCCCTTCATGCTGTTTTGGTAGCAGTGGTAGGCTCCTTGGCCTGCTTATCCTTGTTCCAGCCTTGCATTGGTTTCCAGGCTGGTTTGGGTTGTGAAGTATTACCCTCTTGCTTAGAGGATGCAGAATTAGAGGCTGGTCCGTTTCTGCGAAAAGGACGAAAATTAGGCTTATTTTTAGCCTTAAAAGACCTATCCTGTGGGAGGGCGTGGCCCTTTCCTCCAGTGATGTCTGAAATAATCTCTTTCAAATCTGGTCCAAATAATGTTTTACCTTTGAAAGGAATGTTAAGCAATTTTGTCTTGGATGACACATCCGCTGACCAAGACTTTAACCAAAGCGCTCTGCGCGCCACGATAGCAAACCCTGAATTTTTCGCCGCTAATCTAGCTAATTGCAAAGCGGCATCTAAAACAAAAGAGTTAGCCAATTTAAGTGCTTGAACTCTGTCCATAACCTCCTCATACGAAGATTCTCTACTGAGCGACTTTTCTAGTTCCTCGAACCAGAAGCACGCTGCCGTAGTGACAGGAACAATGCACGAAATTGGTTGTAGAAGGTTGTAGAAGGAACCCTTGCTGTACAAAAATCTTTTGAAGCAAACCCTCTAATTTTTTATCCATAGGATCTTTAAAAGCACAAGTAGTGCGTTTGTTTAGAGTAGAAACCGCCCCCTCGACCTTGGGGACTGTCTGCCATAAGTCCTTTCTGGGGTCGACTATAGGAAATAATTTCTTAAATATAGGGGGGGGGGGACAAAAGGTATGCCGGGGCCTTTCCCACTCTTTATTTACTATGTCCGCCACCCGCTTGGGTATAGGAAAAGCGTCGGGGGGCACCGGAACCTCTAGGAACTTGTCCATCTTACATAATTTCTCTGGAATGACCAAATTGTCACAATCATCCAGAGTAGATAACACCTCCTTAAGCAGTGCGCGGAGATGTTCTAATTTAAATTTAAATGTCACAACATCAGTTTCAGCTTGATGAGAAATTTTTCCTGAATCTGAGATTTCTCCATCAGACAAAACCTCCCTCATGGCCCCTTGAGATTGGTGTGAGGGTATGTCAGAACAAATATCATCAGCGCCCTCCTGCTCTTCAGTGTTTAAAACAGAGCAATCGCACTTTCTCTGATAAGTAGGCATTTTGGATAAAAGATTTGCTATGGAGTTATCCATTACAGCCGTTAATTGTTGCATGGTAATAAGTATTGGCGCACTAGATGTACTAGGGGCCTCCTGTGTGGGCAAAACTGGTGTAGACACATTAGGGGATGATGTAGTATCATGTTCACTCCCCTCATTTGAGGAATCATCTTGGGCAATATCATCATCTGTGGCATTACTGTCCTTACTTTGTTTGGACACTATGGCACACTTATCACATAAATTTAAATGGGGAGACACATTGGCTTTCATACATATAGAACATAGCTTATCTGATGGTACAGACATGTTAAACAGGCTTAAACTTGTCAACCAAGCACAAAAAAACGTTTTAAAATAAAACCGTTACTGTCTCTTTAAATTTCAAACTGAAAACACTTTATTACTGAATATGTGAAAAAGTATGAAGGAATTGTTCAAAAATTACCAAAATTTCACCACAGTGTCTTAAAGCATTAAAAAGTATTGCACACCAAATTTCAGAGCTTTAACCCTTAAAATAACGGAACCGGAGCCATTTTTACATTTAACCCCTATACAGTCCCAGCTATATTACATTTAAACACCAAAAAACTCTTAACCATCTCCGTGGAGATGTTGCCTGTGCAACGGCAAAGAGAATGACTAGGGTGGGCGGAGCCTAGGAGGGATCATGTTACCAGCTTTGCTGGGACTCTTTGCCATTTCCTGTTGGGGAAGAGAATATCCCACAAGTAAGGATGACGCCGTGGACCGGACACACCAATGTTGGAGAAATGGTTAAAATATGCCCAATTACACCACTTCATACAAACCTCGCAACATAGACAGGACCTGTTAAGACCACTCACTCCCTTTGAGAGCTTATGTAACACTGGCAATTTGATACGGCATTCCCTCTCGATATCACGCAAACTATTAACTGCACACCATAATACGCATTTACCATCGTACACAACCAAATGGTTAAGGGACATTGGGACAGGACTGGACGACACGGACTGGCATAGAATTTTTAGATTTTCCAGGAAATAATCGACGTCCCCACAGATACTAGAAATGAACTATAAAATCTTGACACGCTGGTATCTGACGCCAACTAGACTAAACACAATATATCCCGATTCATCCCGAATGTGCTGGAGGGGGTGCGGGGAAGTAGGGAGTTTAGTTCACATGTGGTGGCATTGCCCCAAAGTTAGACCCTTATGGAGGGAGGTTGAGTCCCATTTTCGGTTAATTCTAGGTAAAGATCTGAATCTATCCTTGAAAATTGCACTACTCAATGATCTCCCTTAAACCTCCTGCAAACTAAGGTCATTTCTATTGCAGATAGGGCTGAACAGTGTGAGATCCTTAATAGCACGGGCCTGGAAAACTCCGGTAGCCCCTACAAGGTCGGAGTGGCTTGGCAGGATGGCAGAACTCTTAGACTTAGAGGAGTATGAATATATGATATATATAATCAACTTTTTTCCATAACGCTAGATTCATATGGGAAGAATCACTGCACTCATTATAGGTTTTATAGAAGTTACTCTCAGGGCTCACATAACAATAAACTCCATTATCCACTGTGGAAGTGGGATGCTCTCCTACCCTGGGACAAGAGAAGTGGTGCTGACCTAACTACTCCTAGGATACAAGAAACTACAGATTTATTCACTGACTTCGCTTCTGAGAGCTGACTAGACGGAGAATGCTTTGTTCTTATTATAGAAGACTGACTGATGAACTCATTGAGTATGTGTTGTTATTGTTAGATTAGTTTATATTTGAAACCCTTAACGGATATTGTATTGTATAGCTCATGTAAGCATTATTACATTGTTTGCTGTATAACTTGAAATGAGAAAAATAAAAAAAATAAAAAAATTAGCAAAATAAATACCAAAGCACTTGAGCCTTGGAAAAAAAAAAAAAAAAATGGCATCACAAATAAAATTATTAGCATGTTGCAGTAAGCGAGTAATGCTAGGTATGTCAGGATCCAATTCTTGTTGCGCTAAATTCTCCAACCAGAAAGTTGAGGCAGCCGCAACATCACCCAAAGAAATAGCAGGTCTGAGAAGATGACCTGAATATAAATAGGCCTTCCTTAGATAGGATTCAAGCTTCCTATCTAAAGGATCCTTAAAGGAAGTACTATCTTCCATAGGAATAGTGGCACGTTTAGCAAGAGAAGAAATAGCCCCATCAACTTTGGGGATTTTTTCCCAAAATTCTATAGATTTTGCTGCTAAAGGATACAATTTTTTAAACCTTGAAGAAGGAATAAACGAAGTACCTGGCTTATTCCATTCCCTAGAAATCATATCAGAAATAGCCTCAGGAATAGGAAAAAAAAATAGGAAAAACCCCTGGGGAACGTCAATAGGACTGGTTACCTCAATATCCAAAGTAATTAACACTTCTTTTAATAAAGAACGCATATACTCTATTTTAAATAAATAAGTAGATTTGTCAGTGTCAATGTCTGAGGAAGGATCTTCTGAATCAGATAGATCCTCATCAGAAGAGGATAAATTATTATGTTGCTGGTCATTTGAAATTTCATCAGCTAAATGAGAAGTTTTAAAAGACCTTTTACGCTTATTAGAAGGTGGAAATGCAGACAAAGCCTTCAGAATAGAATCAGAAACAAATTCTTTAAAAATTTACAGGTATATCATGTACATTAGAAGTTGAAGGAACTGCAACTGGCAATGTACTATTACTGATAGAAACACTATCTGCATGTAAAAACAGAATTTATGTTTACCTGATAAATTTCTTTCTCCAACGGTGTGTCCGGTCCACGGCGTCATCCTTACTTGTGGGATATTCTCCTCCCCAACAGGAAATGGCAAAGAGCCCAGCAAAGCTGGTCACATGATCCCTCCTAGGCTCCGCCTACCCCAGTCATTCGACCGACGTTAAGGAGGAATAATAGCATAGGAGAAACCATATGGTACCGTGGTGACTGTAGTTAAAGAAAATAAATTATCAGACCTGATTAAAAAACCAGGGCGGGCCGTGGACCGGACACACCGTTGGAGAAAGAAATTTATCAGGTAAACATAATTTCTGTTTTCTCCAACATAGGTGTGTCCGGTCCACGGCGTCATCCTTACTTGTGGGAACCAATACCAAAGCTTTAGGACACGGATGAAGGGAGGGAGCAAATCAGGTCACCTAAATGGAAGGCACCGCGGCTTGCAAAACCTTTCTCCCAAAAATAGCCTCAGAAGAAGCAAAAGTATCAAACTTGTAAAATTTGGTAAAAGTGTGCAGTGAAGACCAAGTCGCTGCCCTACATATCTGATCAACAGAAGCCTCGTTCTTGAAGGCCCATGTGGAAGCCACAGCCCTAGTGGAATGAGCCGTGATTCTTTCGGGAGGCTGCCGTCCGGCAGTCTCGTAAGCCAATCTGATGATGCTTTTAATCCAAAAAGAGAGAGAGGTAGAAGTTGCTTTTTGACCTCTCCTTTTACCTGAATAAACAACAAACAGGGAAGATGTTTGTCTAAAATCCTTTGTAGCATCTAAATAGAATTTTAGAGCGCGAACAACATCCAAATTGTGCAACAAGCGTTCCTTCTTTGAAACTGGTTTCGGACACAGAGAAGGTACGATAATCTCCTGGTTAATGTTTTTGTTAGAAACAACTTTTGGAAGAAAACCAGGTTTAGTACGTAAAACCACCTTATCTGCATGGAACACCAGATAAGGAGGAGAACACTGCAGAGCAGATAATTCTGAAACTCTTCTAGCAGAAGAAATTGCAACTAAAAACAAAACTTTCCAAGATAATAACTTAATATCAACGGAATGTAAGGGTTCAAACGGAACCCCCTGAAGAACTGAAAGAACTAAATTGAGACTCCAAGGAGGAGTCAAAGGTTTGTAAACAGGCTTGATTCTAACCAGAGCCTGAACAAAGGCTTGAACATCTGGCACAGCTGCCAGTTTTTTGTGAAGTAACACCGACAAGGCAGAAATCTGTCCCTTCAGGGAACTTGCCGATAATCCTTTTTCCAATCCTTCTTGAAGGAAGGATAGAATCCTAGGAATCTTAACCTTGTCCCAAGGGAATCCTTTAGATTCACACCAACAGATATATTTTTTCCAAATTTTGTGGTAAATCTTTCTAGTTACAGGCTTTCTGGCCTGAACAAGAGTATCGATAACAGAATCTGAGAAACCTCGCTTCGATAAAATCAAGCGTTCAATCTCCAAGCAGTCAGCTGGAGTGAAACCAGATTCGGATGTTCGAACGGACCCTGAACAAGAAGGTCTCGTCTCAAAGGTAGCTTCCAAGGTGGAGCCGATGACATATTCACCAGATCTGCATACCAAGTCCTGCGTGGCCACGCAGGAGCTATCAAGATCACCGACGCCCTCTCCTGATTGATCCTGGCTACCAGCCTGGGGATGAGAGGAAACGGCGGGAACACATAAGCTAGTTTGAAGGTCCAAGGTGCTACTAGTGCATCCACTAGAGCCGCCTTGGGATCCCTGGATCTGGACCCGTAGCAAGGAACTTTGAAGTTCTGACGAGAGGCCATCAGATCCATGTCTGGAATGCCCCAAAGTTGAGTGACTTGGGCAAAGATTTCCGGATGGAGTTCCCACTCCCCCGGATGCAATGTCTGACGACTCAGAAAATCCGCTTCCCAATTTTCCACTCCCGGGATGTGGATAGCAGACAGGTGGCAGGAGTGAGACTCCGCCCATAGAATAATCTTGGTCACTTCTTCCATCGCTAGGGAACTCCTTGTTCCCCCCTGATGGTTGATGTACGCAACAGTCGTCATGTTGTCTGATTGAAACCGTATGAACTTGGTCCTCGCTAGCTGAGGCCAAGCCTTGAGAGCATTGAATATCGCTCTCAGTTCCAGAATATTTATCGGTAGAAGAGATTCTTCCCGAGACCAAAGACCCTGAGCTTTCAGGGATCCCCAGACCGCGCCCCAGCCCATCAGACTGGCGTCGGTCGTGACAATGACCCACTCTGGTCTGTGGAATGTCATCCCTCGTGACAGGTTGTCCAGGGACAGCCACCAACGGAGTGAGTCTCTGGTCCTCTGATTTACTTGTATCTTTGGAGACAAGTCTGTATAGTCCCCATTCCACTGACTGAGCATGCACAGTTGTAATGGTCTTAGATGAATGCGCGCAAAAGGAACTATGTCCATTGCCGCTACCATCAACCCGATCACTTCCATGCACTGAGCTATGGAAGGAAGAGGAACGGAATGAAGTATTCGACAAGAGTCCAGAAGCTTTGTCTTTCTGGCCTCTGTTAGAAAAATCCTCATTTCTGAGGAGTCTATAATTGTTCCCAAGAAGGGAACCCTTGTTGACGGGGATAGAGAACTCTTTTCCACGTTCACTTTCCAGCCGTGCGATCTGAGAAAGGCCAGGACGATGTCCGTGTGAGCCTTTGCTCGAGGGAGGGACGACGCTTGAATCAGAATGTCGTCCAGGTAAGGTACTACTGCAATGCCCCTTGGTCTTAGCACAGCTAGAAGGGACCCTAGTACCTTTGTGAAAATCCTTGGAGCAGTGGCTAATCCGAAAGGAAGCGCCACGAACTGGTAATGTTTGTCCAGGAATGCAAACCTTAGGAACCGATGATGTTCCTTGTGGATAGGAATATGTAGATACGCATCCTTTAAATCCACCGTGGTCATGAATTGACCTTCCTGGATGGAAGGAAGGATAGTTCGAATGGTTTCCATCTTGAAAGATGGGACCTTGAGAAATTTGTTTAAGATCTTGAGATCTAGGATTGGTCTGAATGTTCCCTCTTTTTTGGGAACTATGAACAGATTGGAGTAGAACCCCATCCCTTGTTCTCTCAATGGAACAGGATGAATCACTCCCATTTTTAACAGGTCTTCTACACAATGTAAGAACGCCTGTCTTTTTATGTGGTCTGAAGACAACTGAGACCTGTGGAACCTTCCCCTTGGGGGAAGTCCCTTGAATTCCAGAAGATAACCCTGGGAGACTATTTCTAGCGCCCAAGGATCCAGAACATCTCTTGCCCAAGCCTGAGCGAAGAGAGAGAGTCTGCCCCCCACCAGATCCGGTCCCGGATCGGGGGCCGATATTTCATGCTGTCTTGGTAGCAGTGGCAGGTTTCTTTGCCTGCTTTCCCTTGTTCCAGCCTTGCATTGGTCTCCAAGCTGGCTTGGCCTGAGAAGTATTACCCTCTTGCTTAGAGGACGTAGCACCTTGGGCTGGTCCGTTTTTACGAAAGGGACGAAAATTAGGTCTATTTTTTGCCTTGAAAGGCCGATCCTGAGGAAGGGCATGGCCCTTACCCCCAGTGATATCAGAGATAATCTCTTTCAAGTCAGGACCAAACAGCGTTTTCCCCTTGAAAGGAATGTTTAGTAGCTTGTTCTTGGAAGACGCATCAGCCGACCAAGATTTCAACCAAAGCGCTCTGCGCGCCACAATAGCAAACCCAGAATTCTTAGCCGCTAACTTAGCCAATTGCAAAGAGGCGTCTAGAGTGAAAGAATTAGCCAATTTGAGAGCATTGACTCTGTCCATAATCTCCTCATAAGGAGGAGAGTCACTATCGAGCACCTTAATCAGTTCATCAAACCAGAAATATGCGGCTGTAGTGACAGGGACAATGCATGAAATGGGTTGTAGAAGGTAACCCTGCTGAACAAACATCTTTTTAAGCAAACCTTCTAATTTTTTATCCATAGGATCTTTGAAAGCACAACTATCCTCTATGGGAATAGTGGTGCGTTTGTTTAAAGTAGAAACCGCTCCCTCGACCTTGGGGACTGACTGCCATAAGTCCTTTCTGGGGTCGACCATAGGAAACAATTTTTTAAATATGGGGGGAGGGACGAAAGGAATACCGGGCCTTTCCCATTCTTTATTAACAATGTCCGCCACCCGCTTGGGTATAGGAAAAGCTTCTGGGAGCCCCGGCACCTCTAGGAACTTGTCCATTTTACATAGTTTCTCTGGGATGACCAAATTTTCACAATCATCCAGAGTGGATAATACCTCCTTAAGCAAAATGCGGAGATGTTCCAATTTAAATTTAAAAGTAATCACATCAGATTCAGCCTGCTGAGAAATGTTCCCTAAATCAGTAATTTCTCCCTCAGACAAAACCTCCCTGGCTCCCTCAGATTGGGTTAGGGGCCCTTCAGAGATATTAATATCAGCGTCGTCATGCTCTTCGGTAACTAAAACAGAGCATCCACGCTTACGCTGACAAGGGTTCATTTTGGCTAAAATGTTTTTGACAGAATTATCCATTACAGCCGTTAATTGTTGCATAGTAAGGAGTATTGGCGCGCTAGATGTACTAGGGGCCTCCTGAGTGGGCAAGACTCGTGTAGACGAAGGAGGGAATGATGCAGTACCATGCTTACTCCCCTCACTTGAGGAATCATCTTGGGCATCATTGTCATTATCACATAAATCACATTTATTTAAATGAATAGGAATTCTGGCTTCCCCACATTCAGAACACAGTCTATCTGGTAGTTCAGACATGTTAAACAGGCATAAACTTGATAATAAAGTACAAAAAACGTTTTGAAATAAAACCGTTACTGTCACTTTAAATTTTAAACTGAACACACTTTATTACTGCAATTGCGAAAAAACATGAAGGAATTGTTCAAAAGTCACCAAATTTTCACCACAGTGTCTTAAAGCCTTGAAAATATTGCACACCAATTTTGGAAGCTTTAACCCTTAAAATAACGGAACCGGAGCCGTTTTAAGCTTTAACCCCTTTACAGTCCCTGGTATCTGCTTTGCTGAGACCCAACCAAACCCAAGGGGAATACGATACCAAATGATGCCTTCAGAAGTCTTTTATAAGTATCAGAGCTCCTCTCACATGCGACTGCATGCCATGCCTCTCAAAAACAAGTGCGCAACACCGGCGCGAAAATGAGACTCTGCCTATGCTTTGGGAAAGCCCCTAAAGAATAAGGTGTCTAAAACAGTGCCTGCCGATATTATTATATCAAAATACCCAGAATAAATGATTCCTCAAGGCTAAATAAGTGTTAATATCAATCGATTTAGCCCAAAAAATGTCTACAGTCTAAATAAGCCCTTGTGAAGCCCTTATTTACAATCATAATAAACATGGCTTACCGGATCCCATAGGGAAAATGACAGCTTCCAGCATTACATCGTCTTGTTAGAATGTGTCATACCTCAAGCAGCAAAGGACTGCAAACTGTTCCCCCAACTGAAGTTAATGCTCTCAACAGTCCTGTGTGGAACAGCCATGGATTTTAGTTACGGTTGCTAAAATCATTTTCCTCATACAAACAGAATTCTTCATCTCTTTTCTGTTTCTGAGTAAATAGTACGTACCAGCACTATTTGAAAATAACAAACTCTTGATTGAATAATGAAAAACTACAGTTAAACACTAAAAAACTCTAAGCCATCTCCGTGGAGATGTTGCCTGTACAACGGCAAAGAGAATGACTGGGGTAGGCGGAGCCTAGGAGGGATCATGTGACCAGCTTTGCTGGGCTCTTTGCCATTTCCTGTTGGGGAGGAGAATATCCCACAAGTAAGGATGACGCCGTGGACCGGACACACCTATGTTGGAGAAAGTTTATCATGACAACTATTACAAATGACATTTGGTGGAATAATTTCTACAGTTTAACAACAAATGCACTTAGCTTTGGTAGAACCAATGTCAGGCAGCAATGTTCCAGCAGAAACTTCTGAGGTAGGATCAGATTGGGACATCTTGCTCAATGTAAGAGAAAAAACAACATATAATGCAAAATTATCTATTTCCTTATATGACAGTTTCAGGAATGGGAAAAAATGCAAAAGCATAGGCCTCTGATAGAGAAAAAAACAAGAGACAAACATCAATGGGGTATTGAAATAATGCAAAAAATTTGGCGCCAAG
>NW_026512380.1:0-12500 GCF_027579735.1 Bombina bombina
AATGTGCCCTTGCTACTTGCCCCTCGGAAACCACTTGCCCCTCAGACACACCATTTGCCCTGATCGGAGCACCATCATGTGCTAACATACCCCCGGTCAGGCTTGCGGCCTGCTCATGAGATCCCTCATGCAACCTTCTACCCCTTTCAATGGCCGCCAAATCAGTGTCCCCTCAGGGAGTAATTGAGCCTCGCCGCGCACCCCCCTGCGGGCGTCGCCCCCCCCGGGGTACCCCTCTCTTACCTGTGTACCCCGGCGGAGATGACGATGCTGCCCGCTTGCTTCTGGATTCCGGAATGGCGTTCCCGGACGTGACGTCACCGGAAGTGACGTCACCGGAAATGGCCAAACCGGAAGAGACGGGCCCTGACGCGGCCATGGATACCCGCGTGGACGCCGGCGCGCAAACCGAAGCTGGAGGACCTCCCTGGGATGCCGACCCCCCGCCAGAAAGCACCGCTGCCAAAGATTGGAGCAGCGCCACCGCCGTGGAGACCGCTTCACCGGATAAGAGTGACTGGTTCAGGTAAGGCCTCACCCCCGCCACCACTGCACTGGGAACAGAGCCCTGCTCACCTACCACAACCCCCTCTGCTACCTGGGGACCCACTGCTACCACTGGAGGGGGGATTAAAGGAGGGGTGGGAGAGGGGGAGACAACCATAACCTCAGGGTACAGGCTAGGCCCCGGGGTACGACTCACCGGGCGAGGGGGGGAAGGCTGCACCACATCTTCTCCTGAGTCAAACTCATCGATCATCAGCTCATCTAATTCCGACATCTTCTTCCACAGGACTCCTGACAGATGATCCTGACGCTGTGAAGACGAGCTGGAAAAGAGGGTTTGGGCCTTGGGAGCTGACTACTTAAAGGTAAGCTAAACCCCACCCTCACTAATGCAACATTGTTGCAACTTCACAGCAGCACACTCCTAAGGGCCTTAATTATTATGGTTGTTCTGGGCTATGCTGCCCTCCACTGTCTTTCTCTGGGTGTGCACATATGTTACGTTACTTTAGATGTGCACATATCTTTCTCTCGGTGCGCACATATGTTACTCTAGACGTGCACACACATAATACTCTAGACGTGCACATATCTTTCTCTGGGTACGCACATATGTTACGTTACTTTAGATGTTCACATATCTTTCTCTGGGTGCGCACATATGTTACGTTACTCTAGACGTGCACATATCTTTCTCTGGGTGCGCACATATGTTACGTTACTCTAGACGTGCACATATCTTTCTCTGGGTGCGCACATATGTTACGTTACTTTAGACGTGCACATATCTTTCTCTGGGTGCGCACATGTTACGTTACTTTAGATGTGCACATATATTTCTCTGGGTACGCACATATGTTACGTTACTTTAGATGTGCACATATCTTTCTCTGGGTGCGCACATATGTTACTCTAGACGTGCATACACATATCTTTCTCTGGGTGTGCACATATGTTACGTTACTTTAGATGTGCACATATCTTTCTCTGGGTGCGCACCTATGTTACGTTACTTTAGATGTGCACATATATTTCTCTGGGTACGCACATATGTTACGTTACTTTAGATGTGCACATATATTTCTCTGGGTGCGCACATATGTTACGTTACTTTAGATGTGCACATATCTAGGCGTGCACACATCTGCCTGGTTTGAGCACAGAGAAGGTTAATGGAGAATAATTTCATAGTGTATGGGAGGACATCGATTGGAGACGTGTCTGGCTGGCTTCATCGATAAGATGACAGCTTTTATTACCAGTGTCAGTCACTCTCTCACACATTAGTAACATAGAAATGCTACTTTTACATAATCCAGATCAGAATGGTTTCAAGGTTACACAGTTTGTGCTGAATATGAGCAAAATGTATGAAATAGGGAGGTGTGAGAGGATGTTATATGCTGAATAGCATCTTCTGTTAATTTCTTCTCTTCATACTTATTCATTCCTGGATGAGAAATAACGCTGTAACCTTTTATCTTCTTCTCAGGTTGACATATCTGTGACAAGGCAACAATTTCATTACGTCCTTTCACCTTGTGCCATGGAGATCTGGCCATCAGTTCTTCATCCAACTCCTGTATCATTATCTCTTCAAACGCTCTATGCAGGGGCTGAGCGTCAATGGCTCCTTTATTACCCTGCTGGGTAATTTGTGAGAATATTTATTTATAATTAGGTTGCGCATTCAGATATCTGAGAACTTGTTATTCCTACACAACATCTGTGTCTGTGTAAAGCCCTCTACGTTACACTGTGCCACATACATTTGTTATAACATCTCAAATACCTAAATGTAACAGGAAGCTGTGCAGCATTTTATCAAACATACATGGAAACAAATCCTAATTACCCAATGGGAACGGTTACAAAAATGATCTATATTGTATGGGTGTCTTTTCTAATTCTCCTTTTATTCCTCTAATGGAAAAATCGGAATAACCTTTTTATTAACAAAAAAGCCATCACAGCACCAATATAGAAGCTGCTTGTTTATTCAGTCTATAACGTCTGTAAACACAAACACTATCACCTAGATTACTAGTTTTGCGTTAGAGGCTCTGCGGTGCTAACGAGCAGTTTATGCTCACCGCTCACTTACAGACAGCGCTGGTATTACGGGTTTTTACAACCCAGACAAGAAGTGAGCGTTGAGCAAAATTTTGCTCCTTACCGCACTCCAGTACCAGCGCTGCTTATGTTAGTGGTGAGCTGGTGTAACGTGCTTGTGCACGATTTCCCCATAGGAATCAATGGGGAGAGCCGGCTGAAAAAAAGTCTAACACCTGCCAAAAAGCAGCGTAAAACTCCTTAACGCAGCCCCATTGATTCCTATGGGGAAATACATTTTATGTCTACACCTAACACCCTAACATGAACCCCGAGTGTAAACACCCCTAATCTTTCACTTATTAACCCCTAATCTGCCGCCCCCGACATCGCCGACACCTACATTATATTATTAACCCCTAATCTTCCGCTCCGGACACCGCGGCCACCTACATTATACTTATTAACCGCTAATCTGCCGCTACGGACACCACCACCACCTACATTATACTTATGAACCCCTAATCTGCTGCCCCCAATGTCACCACCACCTACCTACATTTATTAACCCCTAATCTGCTGCCCCCAACGTCGCCACTATAATAAACATATTCACCCCTAAACCGCCGCACTCCCGCCTCTCAAACATTAGTTAAATATTATTAACCCCTAATCTGTCGGCCTTAACATCGACACCTCCTACCTACATTTATTAACCCCTAATCTGCTGCCCCCAATGTCGCAGCCACTTTATTAAAGTTATTAACCCCTAAACCTAGTCTAACCCTAAACCTAACACCACCTAACTTAAATGTAATTAAAATAAATATAAATAAAATTACTATAATTAACTAAATTATTCCTATTTAAAACTAAATACTTACCTGTAAAATAAACCCTAAGCTAGCTACAATATAACTAATACTTACATTGTAACTAGTTTAGGGTTTATTTTTATTTTACAGGCAACTTTGTATTTATTTTAACTAGGTACAATAGTTACTAAATAGTTATTAACTATTTCATAACTGGGTGGTGTGATGTACAAAGCGCCTAAAAAGGCTAAGGTGACTGAGGCTATGTGAACTAAATGTAGTGGTCCTTAAAACCAATAAGGTGTAGAGTAGATTCAATACAAATGCAATAAAAACAATAAAACAATGAAACAATCGATTAAACAGTCATATGATACAGTTAAAACATGTGAGCAAAAAAGAATAATAAAAAACACAGGGGGTATAGAGGGGGGCACAAAGTGACATATACAGGGTGCTCAGTGCTGTGTAATACGCAGGGGGTATAGAGGGGGGCACATAGTTATATATACAGGGTGCTCAGTGCTGTGTAATACGCAGGGGGTATAGAGGGGGGCACATAGTGACATATACAGGGTGCTCAGTGCTGTGTAATACTCAGGGGGTATAGAGGGGGGCACATAGTGACATATACAGGGTGCTCAGTGCTGTGTAATACGCAGTGGTTATAGAAGGGGCCACATAGTGACATATACAGGGTGCTCAGTGCTGTGTAAAACGCAGGGGGAATAGAAGGGGCCACATAGTGACATATACAGGGTGCTCAGTGCTGTGTAATACGCAGGGGGTATAGAAGGGGCCACATAGTGACATATACAGGGTGCTCAGTGCTGTGTAATACACAGGGGGTATAGAGGGGGGCACATAGTTATATATACAGGGTGCTCAGTGCTGTGTAATACGCAGGGGGTATAGAGGCGGGCACATAGTGACATATACAGGGTGCTCAGTGCTGTGTAATACTCAGGGGGTATAGAGGGGGGCACATAGTGACATATACAGGGTGCTCAGTGCTGTGTAATACACAGGGGGTATAGAGGGGGGCACATAGTGACATAGACAGGATGCTCAGTGCTGTGTAATACACAGGGGGTATAGAGGGGGGCACATAGTGACATATACAGGGTGCTCAGTGCTGTGTAATACGCAGGGGGTATAGAGGGGGGCACATAGTGACATATACAGGGTGCTCAGTGCTGTGTAATACGCAGGGGGTATAGAGGGGGGCACATAGTGACATATACAGGGTGCTCAGTGCTGTGTAATACGCAGGGGGTATAGAGGGGGGCACATAGTGACATATACAGGGTGCTCAGTGCAGTGTAATACGCAGGGGGTATAGAGGGGGGCACATAGTGGCATATACAGGGTGCTCAGTGCTGTGTAATACGCAGTGGTTATAGAAGGGGCCACATAGTGACATATGCAGGGTGCTCAGTGCTGTGTAATACGCAGGGGGTATAGAGGGGGGCACATAGTGACATATACAGGGTGCGCAGTGCTGTGTAATACACAGGGGGTATAGAGGGGGGCACATAGTGACATATACAGTGTGCGCAGTGCTGTGTAATACGCAGGGGGAATAGAAGGGGCCACATAGTGACATATACAGGGTGCTCAGTGCTGTGTAATACGCAGGGGGTATAGAAGGGGCCACATAGTGACATATACAGGGTGCTCAGTGCTGTGTAATACGCAGGGGGTATAGAGGGGGGCACATAGTTATATATACAGGGTGCTCAGTGCTGTGTAATACGCAGGGGGTATAGAGGCGGGCACATAGTGACATATACAGGGTGCTCAGTGCTGTGTAATACTCAGGGGGTATAGAGGGGGGCACATAGTGACATATACAGGGTGCTCAGTGCTGTGTAATACACAGGGGGTATAGAGGGGGGCACATAGTGACATAGACAGGATGCTCAGTGCTGTGTAATACACAGGGGGTATAGAGGGGGGCACATAGTGACATATACAGGGTGCTCAGTGCTGTGTAATACGCAGGGGGTATAGAGGGGGGCACATAGTGACATATACAGGGTGCTCAGTGCTGTGTAATACGCAGGGGGTATAGAGGGGGGCACATAGTGACATATACAGGGTGCTCAGTGCTGTGTAATACGCAGGGGGTATAGAGGGGGGCACATAGTGACATATACAGGGTGCTCAGTGCAGTGTAATACGCAGGGGGTATAGAGGGGGGCACATAGTGGCATATACAGGGTGCTCAGTGCTGTGTAATACGCAGTGGTTATAGAAGGGGCCACATAGTGACATATGCAGGGTGCTCAGTGCTGTGTAATACGCAGGGGGTATAGAGGGGGGCACATAGTGACATATACAGGGTGCGCAGTGCTGTGTAATACACAGGGGGTATAGAGGGGGGCACATAGTGACATATACAGTGTGCTCAGTGCTGTGTAATACGCAGGGGGTATAGAGGGGGGCACATAGTTATATATACAGGGTGCTCAGTGCTGTGTAATACGCAGGGGGTATAGAGGGGGGCACATAGTGACATATACAGGATCCTCAGTGCTGTGTAATACACAGGGGGTATAGAGGGGGGCACATAGTGACATATACAGGGTGCTCAGTGCTGTGTAATACACAGGGGGTATAGAGGGGGGCACATAGTGACATATACAGGGTGCTCAGTGCTGTGTAATACGCAGGGGGTATAGAGGGGGGCACATAGTGACATATACAGGGTGCTCAGTGCTGTGTAATACGCAGTGGTTATAGAAGGGGCCACATAGTGACATATACAGGGTGCTCAGTGCTGTGTAATACACAGGGGGTATAGAGGGGGGCACATAGTGACATATACAGGGTGCTCAGTGCTGTGTAATACACAGGGGGTATAGAGGGGGGCACATAGTGACATATACAGTGTGCTCAGTGCTGTGTAATACGCAGGGGGCATAGAGGGGGGCACATAGTGACATATACAGGGTGCTCAGTGCTGTGTAATACACAGGGGGTATAGAGGGGGGCACATAGTGACATATACAGGGTGCTCAGTGCTGTGTAATACGCAGGGGGTATAGAGGGGGGCACATAGTGACATATACAGGCTGCTCAGTGCTGTGTAATACACAGGAGGTATAGAGGGGGGCACATAGTGACATATACAGTGTGCTCAGTGCTGTGTAATACGCAGGGGGTATAGAGGGGGGCACATAGTGACATATACAGGGTGCTCAGTGCTGTGTAATACACAGGGGGTATAGAGGGGGGCACATAGTGACATATACAGGGTGCTCAGTGCTGTGTAATATGCAGGGGGTATAGAGGGGGGCACATAGTGACATATACAGGGTGCTCAGTGCTGTGTAATACGCAGGGGGTATAGAGGGGGGCACATAGTGACATATACAGGGTGCTCAGTGCTGTGTAATACACAGGGGGTATAGAGGGGGGCACATAGTGACATATACAGGGTGCTCAGTGCTGTGTAATACGCAGGGGGTATAGAAGGGGGCACATAATGACATAAAAAGGGTGCTCTGCTGTGTAATACGCAATGGCTATAGAGGGGGGCACATAGTGACATATACAGGGTGCTCAGTGCTGTGTAATACACAGGGCTATAGAGGGGGGCACATAGTGACATATACAGTGTGCTCAGTGCTGTGTAATACGCAGGGGGTATAGAGAGGGGCATATAGTGACATATACAGGGTGTTCAGTGCTGTGTAATACACAGAGGGTATAGAGGGGGGCACATATTGACATATACTGGATGCTCAGTGCTGTGTAATATGCAGGGGGTATAGAGGGGGCACATAGTGACATATACAGGCTGCTCAGTGCTGTGTAATACACAGGGGGTATAGAGGGGGGCACATAGTGACATATACAGGATGCTCAATGCTGTGTAATACGCAGGGGGTATAGAGGGGGGCACATAGTGACATATACAGGATGTTCAGTGCTGTGTAATATGCAGGGTGTATAGAGGGGGGCACATAGTGACATATACAGGGTGCTCAGTGCTGTGTAATATGCAGGGGGTATAGAGGGGGGCACATAGTGACATATACAGGGTGCTCAGTGCTGTGTAATACGCAGGGGGTATAGAGGTGGGCACATAGTGACATATACAGGCTGCTCAGTGCTGTGTAATACACAGGGGGTATAGAGGGGGGCACATAGTGACATATACAGGGTGCTTAGTGCTGTGTAATATGCAGGGGGTATAGAGGGGGGCACATAGTGACATATACAGGATGTTCAGTGCTGTGTAATATGCAGGGGGTATAGAGGGGGGCACATAGTGACATATACAGGATGTTCAGTGCTGTGTAATACGCAGGGTGTATAGAGGGGTCACATTGTGACATATACAGGGTGCTCAGTGCTGTGTAATACTCAGGGGGTATAGAGGGGGGCACCTAGTGACATATACAGGATGCTCAGTGCTGTGTACTACGCAGGGAGTATAGAGGGGAGCACATAGTGACATATACAGGGTGCTCAGTGCTGTGTAATATGCAGGGGTATAGAGGGGGGCACATAGTGACATATACAGGGTGCTCAGTGCTGTGTAATACACAGGGGGTATAGAGGGGGGCACATAGTGACATATACAGGGTACTCAGTGCTGTGTAATACGCAGTGGGTATAGAGGGGGGCACATAGTGACATATACAGGGTGCTCAGTGCTGTGTAATACGCAGTGGTTATAGAAGGGGCCACATAGTGACATATACAGGGTGCTCAGTGCTGTGTAATACGCAGGGGGTATAGAGGGGGGCACATAGTGACATATACAGGGTGCTCAGTGCTGTGTAATACACAGGGGTATAGAGGGGGGCACATAGTGACATATACAGTGTGCTCAGTGCTGTGTAATACGCAGGGGGCATAGAGGGGAGCACATAGTGACATATACAGGGTACTCAGTGCTGTGTAATACACAGGGGGTATAGAGGGGGGCACATAGTGACATATACAGGGTGCTCAGTGCTGTGTAATACACAGGGGGTATAGAGGGGGCACATAGTGACATATACAGGCTGCTCAGTGCTGTGTAATACAGCAGGGGGTATAGAGGGGGGCACATAGTGACATATACAGTGTGCTCAGTGCTGTGTAATACGCAGGGGGTATAGAGGGGGGCACATAGTGACATATACAGGATGCTCAGTGCTGTGTAATACGCAGGGGGTATAGAGGGGGGGCACATAGTGACATATACAGGGTGCTCAGTGCTGTGTAATACGCAGGGGTATAGAGGGGGGCACATAGTGACATATACAGGGTGCTCAGTGCTGTGTAATACACAGGGGGTATAGAGGGGGGCACATAGTGACATATACAGGGTGCTCAGTGCTGTGTAATACGCAGGGGGGTATAGAGGGGGGCACATAGTGACATATACAGGGTGCTCAGTGCTGTGTAATACGCAGGGGGTATAGAGGGGGGCACATAGTGACATATACAGGCTGCTCAGTGCTGTGTAATACACAGGGGGTATAGAGGGGGGCACATAGTGACATATACAGTGTGCTCAGTGCTGTGTAATACGCAGGGGGTATAGAGAGGGGCATATAGTGACATATACAGGGTGTTCAGTGCTGTGTAATACACAGAGGGTATAGAGGGGGGCACATAGTGACATATACAGGGTGCTCCATGCTGTGTAATACGCAGGGGGTATAGAGGGGGGCACATAGTGACATATACAGGCTGCTCAGTGCTGTGTAATACACAGGGGGTATAGAGGGGGGCACATAGTGACATATACAGGGTGCTCAGTGCTGTGTAATATGCAGGGGGTATAGAGGGGGGCACATAGTGACATATACAGGATGTTCAGTGCTGTGTAATATGCAGGGGGTATAGAGGGGGGCACATAGTGACATATACAGGATGTTCAGTGCTGTGTAATACGCAGGGTGTATAGAGGGGTCACATTGTGACATATACAGGGTGCTCAGTGCTGTGTAATACTCAGGGGGTATAGAGGGGGGCACCTAGTGACATATACAGGATGCTCAGTGCTGTGTACTACGCAGGGAGTATAGAGGGGAGCACATAGTGACATATACAGGGTGCTCAGTGCTGTGTAATATGCAGGGGTATAGAGGGGGGCACATAGTGACATATACAGGGTGCTCAGTGCTGTGTAATACGCAGGGGGTATAGAGGGGGGCACATAGTGACATATACAGGGTGCTCAGTGCTGTGTAATACACAGGGGGTATAGAGGGGGGCACATAGTGACATATACAGGGTGCTCAGTGCTGTGTAATACGCAGGGGGTATAGAGGGGGGCACATAGTGACATATACAGGGTGCTCAATGCTGTGTAATACGCAGGGGTATAGAGGGGGCATATAGTGACATATACAGGGTGCTCAGTGCTGTGTAATACGCAGGGGTATAGAGGGGGGCATATAGTGACATATACAGGGTGCTCAGTGCTGTGTAATACGCAGGGTGTATAGAGGGGTCACATTGTGACATATACAGGGTGCTCAGTGCTGTGTAATACTCAGGGGGTATAGAGGGGGGCACCTAGTGACATATACAGGATGCTCAGTGCTGTGTACTACGCAGGGAGTATAGAGGGGAGCACATAGTGACATATACAGGGTGCTCAGTGCTGTGTAATATGCAGGGGTATAGAGGGGGGCACATAGTGACATATACAGGGTGCTCAGTGCTGTGTAATACGCAGGGGGTATAGAGGGGGGCACATAGTGACATATACAGGGTGCTCAGTGCTGTGTAATACACAGGGGGTATAGAGGGGGGCACATAGTGACATATACAGGGTACTCAGTGCTGTGTAATACGCAGTGGGTATAGAGGGGGGCACATAGTGACATATACAGGGTGCTCAGTGCAGTGTAATACGCAGGGGGTATAGAGGGGGGCACATAGTGACATATACAGGGTGCTCAGTGCTGTGTAATACGCAGGGGGTATAGAGGGGGGCACATAGTGACATATACAGGGTGCTCAATGCTGTGTAATACGCAGGGGTATAGAGGGGGGCATATAGTGACATATACAGGGTGCTCAGTGCTGTGTAATACGCAGGGGGTATAGAGGGGGCACATAGTGACATATACAGGGTGCTCAGTGCTGTGTAATACTCAGGGGGTATAGAGGGGGGCACATAGTGACATATACAGGATGCTCAGTGCTGTGTAATACGCAGGGGGTATAGAGGGGAGCACATAGTGACAGATACAGGGTGCTCAGTGCTGTGTAATATGCAGGGGTATAGAGGGGGGCACATAGTGACATATACAGGGTGCTCAGTGCTGTGTAATACACAGGGGGTATAGAGGGGGGCACATAGTGACATATACAGGGTGCTCAGTGCTGTGTAATACGCAGTGGGTATAGAGGGGGGCACATAGTGACATATACAGGGTGCTCAGTGCTGTGTAATACGCAGGGGGTATAGAGGGGGGCACATAGTGACATATACAGGCTGCTCAGTGCTGTGTAATACACAGGGGGTATAGAGGGGGGCACATAGTGACATATACAGGGTGCTCAGTGCAGTGTAATACGCAGGGGGTATAGAGGGGGGCACATAGTGACATATACAGGGTGCTCAGTGCTGTTTAATACGCAGGGGGTATAGAGGGGGGCACATAGTGACATATACAGGGTGCTCAATGCTGTGTAATACGCAGGAGTATAGAGGGGGGCATATAGTGACATATACAGGGTGCTCAGTGCTGTGTAATACGCAGGGGCTATAGAGGGGGGCACATAGTGACATATACAGGGTGCTCAGTGCTGTGTAATATGCAGGGGGTATAGAGGGGGGCACATAGTGACATATACAGGGTGCTCAATGCTGTTTAATATGCAGGGGTATAGAGGGGGGCACATAGTGACATATACAGGGTGCTAAGTGCTGTGTAATGCACAGGGGGTATAGAGGGGGGGCAAATAGTGACATATACAGGGTGCTCCGTGCTGTGTAATACGCAGGGGGTATAGAGGGGGGCACATAGTGACATATACAGGGTGCTAAGTTCTGTGTAATATGCAGGGGGTATAGAGGGGGGCACATAGTTACATATACAGGATGCTCAGTGCTGTGTAATACGCAGGGGGTATAGAGGGGGGCACATAGTGACATATACAGGGTGCTCAGTGCTGTGTAATACTCAGGGGGTATAGAGGGGGGCACATAGTGACATATACAGGGTGCTCAGTGCTGTGTAATACTCAGGGGGTATAGAGGGGGGCACATAGTGACATATACAAGGTGCTCAGTACTGTGTAATACGCAATGGTTATAGAGGGGGCCACATAGTGACATATACAGGGTGCTCAGTGCTGTGTAATATGCAAGGGGTATAGAGGGGGGCACATAGTGACATATACAGGGTGCTCAGTGCTGTGTAATACACAGGGGGTATAGAGGGGGGCACATAGTGACATATACAGGGTGCTCAGTGCTGTGTAATACACAGGGGGTATAGAGGGGGGCACATAGTGACATATACAGTGTGCTCAGTGCTGTGTAATACGCAGGGGGTATAGAGGGGGGCACATAGTGACATATACAGGATGCTCAGTGCTGTGTAATACGCAGGGGGTATAAAGGGGGGGCACATAGTGACATACAAGGTGCTCAGTGCTGTGTAATACGCAGTGGTTATAGAAGGGGCCACATAGTGACATATACAGGGTGCTCAGTGCTGTGTAATACGCAGCGGGTATAGAGGGGGGGCACATAGTGACATATACAAGGTGCTCAGTGCTGTGTAATACACAGGGGGTATAGAGGGGGGCACATAGTGACATATACAGGGTACTCAGTGCTGTGTAATACGCAGTGGGTATAGAGGGGGGCACATAGTGACATATACAGGGTGCTCAGTGCAGTGTAATACGCAGGGGGTATAGAGGGGGGCACATAGTGACATATACAGGGTGCTCAGTGCTGTGTAATACGCAGGGGGTATAGAGGGGGGCACATAGTGACATATACAGGGTGCTCAATGCTGTGTAATACGCAGGGGTATAGAGGGGGGCATATAGTGACATATACAGGGTGCTCAGTGCTGTGTAATACGCAGGGGGTATAGAGGGGGCACATAGTGACATATACAGGGTGCTCAGTGCTGTGTAATACTCAGGGGG
>NW_026512380.1:25000-27500 GCF_027579735.1 Bombina bombina
GTGGCTATATTGGTCACTGATTTGTTTTGTTTTGTTTGAATGTCAGAAATGTATATTTGTGAATGTTGAGATGTTATATTGGTTTCACTGGTAAAAAATAAATAATTGAAATGGGTATATATTTGTTTTTTGTTAAGTTGCCTAATAATTATGCACAGTAATAGTCACCTGCACACACAGATATCCCCCTAAAATAGCTATAACTAAAAACAAACTAAAAACTACTTCCAAAACTATTCAGCTTTGATATTAATGAGTTTTTTGGGTTCATTGAGAACATGGTTGTTGTTCAATAATAAAATTAATCCTCAAAAATACAACTTGCCTAATAATTCTGCACTCCCTGTATATACACACACACACATACACACTGTGTATAATATATATATACACACACACATACACACTGTGTATAATATATATATACACACACACACATACACACTGTGTATAATATATATATATATATATATATATATATACACACACACATACACACTGTGTATAATATATATATACACACACACACACATACACACTGTGTATAATATATATACACACACACACACATACACACTGTGTATAATATATATATACACACACACACATACACACTGTGTATAATATATATATACACACACACATACACACTGTGTATAATAATATATATATACACACACATACACACTGTGTATAATATATATATATACACACACACATACACACTGTGTATAATATATATACACACACACACACATAAACACTGTGTATAATATATATACACACACACACATACACACTGTGTATAATATATATATACACACACACATACACACTGTGTATAATATATATACACACACACACATACACACTGTGTATAATATATATATATATATATATATATACACACACACACATACACACTGTGTATAATATATATACACACACACACATAAACACTGTGTATAATATATATATACACACACACACATACACACTGTGTATAATATATATATACACACACACACATAAACACTGTGTATAATATATATATACACACACACATACACACTGTGTATAATATATATATATACACACACACATACACACTGTGTATAATATATATATACACACACACACATACACACTGTGTATAATATATATATACACACACACATGCACACTGTGTATAATATATATATATACACACACACACATACACACTGTGTATAATATATATATACACACACATACATACTGTGTATAATATATATATACACACACACATACACACTGTGTATAATATATATACACACACACACATACACACTGTGTATAATATATATATACACACACACACACACTGTGTATAATATATATATATACACACACACACATACACACTGTGTATAATATATATATACACACACACACATACACCCTGTGTATAATAATATATATATACACACACACACATACACACTGTGTATAATATATATACACACACACACATAAACACTGTGTATAATATATATATACACACACACACATAAACACTGTGTATAATATATATATATACACACACACATACACACTGTGTATAATATATATATATACACACACACATACACACTGTGTATAATATATATATTCACACACACACATACACACTGTGTATAATATATATATACACACACACACATAAACACTGTGTATAATATATATATACACACACACACATACACACTGTGTATAATATATATATACACACACACACACATACACACTGTGTATAATATATATATACACACACACACATACACACTGTGTATAATATATATATATACACACACACACATACACACTGTGTATAATATATATATATACACACACACATACACACTGTGTATAATATATATATACACACACACACATACACACTGTGTATAATATATATATATACACACACACATACACACTGTGTATAATATATATATACACACACACACATACACACTGTGTATAATATATATATACACACACACATACACACTGTGTATAATATATATATATACACACACACATACACACTGTGTATAATATATATATATACACACACACACATACACACTGTGTATAATATATATATACACACATATACACACTGTGTATAATATATATATACACACACACACATAAACACTGTGTATAATATATATATACACACACACACATACACACTGTGTATAATATATATATACACACACACATACACACTGTGTATAATATATATATATACACACACACACATACACACTGTGTATAATATATATATACACACACACATACACACTGTGTATAATATATATATACACACACACACACATACACACTGTGTATAATATATATATACACACACACACATACACACTGTGTATAATATATATATATATACACACACACACACATACACACTGTGTATAATATATATATACACACA
>NW_026512381.1:0-55781 GCF_027579735.1 Bombina bombina
TGGAACTCCAATGTACTGCTGTTGTTTAAATATGTTTTTAGGAGTTCAAGGTATTTTTAAGTAACAAATAAAGTTTTGGGATTAAGATAAAGGGCACAACTAAAAAAAGTTCTAATTTATCTCTATTACCAAATGAATCTGCTTACACTTGTTCTCCTTGGTTTTCCTCCCTTTAGTGTGTTCCCATTGGTCCACTTTATCTGCTGGAGTGTGTTTGCTCATTAACCCAGTGGGGGAGGTGTAGGAGGGAGATATACATTTTGGTATCTGAAATAGCTGGTTGTGCTCATTCAACCCTCAGCCATAATTAGCATTTTAATACCTAGCATGCATAACATTACCAGGTCTGCTTTACTTGCAGGCTTAGCCCATTATTATGGACATGTCCTGGAGAACAGCAGGTGATGGGTTTAATAAGCACAAACAGTTATTTAAATATAAAAATAAAAATGTTGCACTAGGTATAACAAGTCATTTATAGCACACAAAGGAAAACTATTTTAGAGCACATTGTCCCTTTAGGTACAGATAAGGTCATTTATCACTAGAACTGGTGACCATGTCAAGAAGCTATTTTTATTGACAACTTACCATTTGACTTTTCACTGTCTGCAGGTTTCATCTGAATAGGATGATGCATCTAAAGAAAAAAAACAGAAAAGGAGTTTAGTGCTATATCTCTTTTCTGAATAGAAATCAGATTTAAGTATTAAAAATAATTTGGCAAAGGCATCTTTATCACGTTTTTAATTTACAACAAACATCTAATAGAATTTCACCAAATGTGCAAAAAGAAAAGGATGTAAATTGTTTTATTATTGCACTACTGCTTGTATTTAATTGATGCAATGGTTTGGCCATAAAAAAAAAAATTGCATCAAATTAGTATTAATGTATTCTGGATGTTTTCACATTCACTTGGTATGTCAATTCCCCAAAGTCTTGTAATTACATGGTGAGTCATGTCCCTTTAAGAAAATATTTGAATTGCATTCAATTTCCTTAAAAATACTAAATTATTATTTTTCCTTATAATTCATACTTGGATATTTTCTGAACAGCAAATATACAGTAATCAGCATTGTTTAATACAAAATCTTATTGACAGTCATTATTTAAAAATGCAAAATGTATTTCAACAAAAGTAGGGAAGAGTGTTGAGGTTCAATCCATTTTAATACCAACATGGCATCCAGAAAACTGTTTTACCTGCCCTATAAGCACAAACGGCAGAGAAAGGTAGGGAACCAATTTCTAACAAGACATTATATTTTGGAGAATAAATTACAGTTCATAGATTAGTGGCTGTGGAAATGGGTAAAATATATTCACAGATTCAGAGAGGAAAATCTTGCTATTGTTATAAATAATCAAAATAACTGCACCGTCCAAAAAAATACCATAGCTCACTTTTATGGTTCACTAAAAGGAAGTGAAACACATTTTGTATTAAATATGATTTTATTGCATATCTTGGTTTTGTATTATTTTAGAAATAAGAAGGCATTTCAACATTTCTTGCCCAAGAGTTACATATGCAAACCATTACAAAACCAAATTAGTTGAGCTATTTTCCACTTGCACGTTAAGGAAAGCATTTATCTTTTATCTGAATGCCTTTTCTCTCACTTCTTTCTCAATGCACATGGCTATAATGGATTTATTTCTACTATTTCAGTTTTAAATGTTTTATGGGCAAAGCACGCACACAATATCTCCTCTGTCACACTTGCAACCTCAGGAACTGAGCATCAGATTACGTAACCGTACAAGAGTTTCTAACACAGGTAAAACCTTTTCAGGTATTGTATAAAATGATTAAAGAATTCTGTGGGTCAAAAAGGCACACCATTATTCTGTGCCTGGTTGTCTGTGTCAAAACCTCTTCAACTAATGTAATTCATTTAATGAGAAACCTTTGCCCTGTATATTAAAAAATATGGATTACATTTATCTGAAAGCGCAAAATCAATTTGTGTAATATAAAAAATTTCTAGTAATAAGAGGCTATATTGAGTCTTGTTTTAAGCGTCTCCCAATAAAATATTATATGTAATTATTTTACTACAGCATGTTATGGTTTTTTTTGTTTGTTTGTTATTTTACTTTTCTCAGTTCCTGTTGCTAGTCAAAAAGTGGCAGGTGGGGGAGGTAAAGGGTAGCTATAGGCAACTGGAATTTTGGTACAGCAAATGTTCTCTTTGATATCTGTTCTGCAATTGAAATTATTTTATAAAGTGTTAAAAAAGCAACATACTACTGAACTTGAGATGAACACAGCTTATCATAATTGGTTATGTACATAGCCACCAATCACTGTGTGAATCTTTGTCTACGTTACTGAATGAATGCTCTAACATTTACCATTGACATTGCTTCCTATAAATGTTTTTCAAACAAGGGAATGAAGCAAATTTGATAATAGAAGTAAAATGGAAAGTTGTTTAAAATGATATGCTCTATCTGAATCCTGAAAATATCCCCGATACCTGGCAGGATCAACAGGGATTCCAAGATGATTAGGGAACATAGACTCTTGTAGCAGTATATAGGGCTTCATTTATCAAGTTGCTATAGCAGCGTTGGAACCCTGGCATTTCAGGCTTGCTCAGAGCAAGCCTGAAATTCTAGTTAAGTAGCACTACTAAACCTCTACGCCACCTAAAGTGTGGAGGATTGCAGTAAGATCCGGATGATTGACAGCCCCCTCTTGCACGCAAGCAGGGGGCGTCACTGCACAGCAGATTGTGCAAGTGTGGGCAGCATACTGCCACCTGCTTGCCGTAAGGCTTGGCAGACATAGTTCATGATAGCGAACCTCGTCCTCCCACTAAATGATAAATGCAGCCCATAGAGTAAGTTGTTCTCAGGCTCTTTGTCTCTTAAAGATCACTGCTTTGCATATTAAGTACAGTTTACACAAATTCAGTGTAAACTAAATAAATGTGGATATGCATAAATATTTGTTTTCTCAGTATTCCATTTTCTATTCTAGAAAAAAGAAATAGTATTTTAATTAAAACATTTGTACTTCAAAGACAATAGTTTGTTTGAAGTGCATAGCACCAGCGATGAGAAATATGAAAAATCTTTCATAAATATATTCATAAGGATTTACACTTTAAATTCCAGTTTACATTTCCACAATTCTAAATACGTGTCTTCTTAAGCTAAAAGCAGCTAAAGTAATTGGTCAAGAATTTATTTATGGAGATGACTATTGATGGGCGAGCGTTTTTATTGATATTTTAATGATATACGTGTTAATAATGTGTATATACACATATTAACATATAAATATATATGTTTATATGCATATACATATATATCGCTGCACTACTTACCTCCTTCGCTCCTTGATTCAGGGAAAAGAGCGATACCACCATCTTTGTTATTATTAATGTTATTAGAATCTTTATTTGCAGTTTATTGCTATACGGGGGGGGGGGGGTGTTTCAAAAAATAAATGCAAGCCCGGGAAAGGCAGACTTCAACAGTATGATTAGAAGGCTATGTCCTAGAAAGCTTACAATGTAAGTGGTAGTTGGAGAAGGTAGGAAAGTAGAATTTGGTGAGTGTATTATAAGCCAGGTGATAGGTAGATACTATTCCAAATCAGAAAATAAGATTTAATTCCATTTGATGTGTGATAAGCTCTACAAGGATTGTGGGTAATCTTCTCTAAAGTAGGTTTTGAGAGAGAATTTAAAGGGACAGTAAATATCTTGTAATTAAAGGGCTCCATTTATATAGCTCTGCAATAGCAGCTTCAGAACCCTGTCAGCTGCAGGTTCGCACGAATGAGCCTCCAGCCGAAAGTTAAGAAACAGCGTTCATCAGACAGCTTCTTAACTCACTACACCAACTGTTATGTGGCGTATTTCTATCCAAAAAGACTTTTCCGACTTGGAGATTGACAGCCCTTGCTCGCACGCGATTGTCTGTAGGGGCAGCGTTGCACACACTTACTGTAGTGTGCAATGAAAAATGTGGGCAAAGTATTGCTGTCCGCTAGACGCAATGCAGGGATGACAGAGGCGAAAATGCATGCCCCTGGGGCGCCCGCTCGTTGTTAAATCTGGGCCATAGTCTTCAAAGTTTTAGTTGTCCTTTTTAAGCTGTGAAAGACTCTGACAGACTGAGAGACAAAGTCCCTGCATATTTTTGTGTGAATTGTTCAATTATTAATTTTCTATCATTTATAAATTACAAATGTTATTGTGCACGTTTGCAATGTATGCATCTCCTCCCCATACTAAAACGCCCCTTAGAAGACACCCTGTTTTCAGGGTAAAAAGTGACTTTAGATCATTCCACCAGGGAAATAAAATTTACTGGCGAACATTCTTTAATAATCTCGTCAGCCCAGAAACCTTTAGATCATCGGGCGCTAAGTATGGCAAGAAAAGATAAGCAACCAAGTCCCAGCAATATCTTCTTTCTGTGAGAGCATAGAACTTGCAAAATGAGTATTTCATGCAGACTTCTTAAAGATTACAGCCATTCTAGATAATTTCATACCGATGATCGACAATTCAGTGCCTACGGGAAGAAATAATATTAAATGTTGTAAGCTCAGAAAGAGGTAAGATTTACTACCATTGTTCAATTACATATGTGAACGGCATTAATAATGGGGTTTTTTCTCGGTTTAGTTCTATCTATGTTTTTTTCCCTGCATGTTTTGTGGAGGATCAGATGGCAGTGAAAGGTTTAAACCGCAAATACCGCTGTTATCAACTCATACAAGCAAAAATCTATCCCGGTGCTGCAAGCTGTTATTAGATTTTTAAGCAGCGAATATTTCAATAAAGTGCCGTGTTAAATACTGCTAGGAGTATTGCATAGGCCTTATTTAATTAGTAACAAAACTGCCCTTCTAAATTTAATAAACGCTGTCATGTTAGTACTGGTTGAAATTAGTGTTTTAATACTATTTCACATTTACAAACTGACTATTTATATTCCCAAGTGGCAGATCCCTTAAAGCTCTGATTATTTCATAGCACCAGTAATAGACAGCATATGGAAATCCTTTGGACTCTGAAGTATGTTCAAAAGTATTCTTCAAACCCTCCAAAAAGTACAATAAACACCTTGTAATTAGAATTTTTTTCTGCAGACGTTTGATAGATAAACATACCAGCAGAGCCAGAACATTATTAGAACAGAATAATACCTTGCTTTCTGCAATTGTTTTTCAATGTTTTTTAGACTTAAGTGTGCAAAAAGAATAATAAAATATAATGCAAAGTTATTTATTATGTTTACTTAAGCATGTTATATTACAATCTCACAGTCTTTACTGACCCTTTAAAAGAAAAAATGTATATACATATACTAGAACAGTTTATCCCCTGTTTTTTTTAAAGCCTTTAGGCTCACCAGAAACAAACCTTAAGAAGCATTGGTTATAAGACCGCTGCTCCTTAAAGGGACACTGAACCCAATTTTTTTCTTTTGTGATTCAGATAGAGCATGCAATTTTAAGCAACTTTCTAATTTAATCCTATTATCAAATTTTCTTTATTCTCTTGGTATCTTTATTTGAAATGCAAGAACGTAAGTTAGATGCTGGCCCATTTTTGGTGAACAACCTGGGTTGTCCTTGCTGATTGGTGGATAAATTCATCCACGAATAAAAAAGTGTTGTCCAGACTACTGAACCAAGAAAAAAACTTAGATTCCTTTTTATTCAAATAAAGATAGCAAGAGAATGAAGAAAAATTGATAATAGGCGTAAATCAGAAAGTTGCTTAAAAAAATGCATGCTCTATCTGAATCACAAAAGAAAAAAATTGGGTTCAGTGTCTCTTTAACTCATCTGCCCTCTCTGAGGTAACGGACTGCAATCATCCTGATCGGATATGATCAGGATGATTGACACCCCCTGCTAGTGGCCGATTGGCCGCAAATGTGCAGGGGGCGGCATTGCACAAGCATTTCACCAGAAATGCTTGTGCAATGTTAAATGCCGACAGCATATGCTGTGGGCATTTAGCGATGTCGGGCGGACATGACCCGGTACAGCGGATCATGTCCGACATATAATAAATCTACCCCTAGGTATGGCCCCATAAAAGGATAAAGACACATCAGAAAATCGCCAGCAGCAGCGAGACTCTCTGATTGGATAATCTGACCACATCATTTTGTGTTAGCAGTACTATAATGCTACTGGGTAAGGGCATGCTATTTATAGGATTTGTTTTATTACAAGCCACTGAATAAACAGGGTGTGGGTCTATTACTGAAAAATACACTGTGCAGCAAAAAATGTTTTATTTTTTTTGTATGTGCCTTTATAAAGAGACCTTAATTACAGGAAAGGACCTCTGGAATTGTCTTATTCTGGAGATTTATCAATGCCCAAAACAGTTAAAAAAATAAATGTGAAAGCTATTCAGCTGGTATCTTGGGCCTGATATTCAAAACTTCACCAGCATGGAAAGAAATCACGCAAAATCTTTGGCATTTTTTTTAGACCTTGTATTTTAATTTTAGTAGTCTCTGTTTCACGTAAAGAACACTACATAGCAATATAAAAATGTCTCGAGTTAAACTTTCTGTTTCTATATTTTAAGTGTCTCGCTGTACTGACGAGATTTCTTAGAATATCTCACCTGAGTGGTGAGGTTTTAAATATCAGGCCCCTTGTGAGAAAAAACTTGTTTGTTTCTTTTATAAAATATAGTGGTAGTATTTGCTTTTGTCTAGTCACAAGGTTTATTATATCCTTACTGCACATGCCTACAGTTATTTTAATCTTACGTGTGTGTCTTTGTGTGGGAGTGTGTCTGAGTATGCGAGAGGTGTCTGTGTGTAAGTGTCTTTGTGTGTGTGAGTGTTTGTGTCTTTGTGTTACTTCCTGTGTGTGTGAGTCTGTGTGTGAAAGAATTAGTGTATTTGTGTGTGTGTGAGAGAGAAAATGTGTGTAAGATTGTGTGTGTTAGTATGTGAGAGTGAGTATGTGTGAGAAAGCGTTTGGGGGTTTGTGTGTGTGTAAGAGAGAAAGAGCGTGTATGTGAGAGCAAGAGTGTGTGTGACTGTGTTAGAGTGTGTGGGAGAGAGCGAGAGTGTGTGTGACTATGTTAGAGTGTGTGTGACTGTGTTAGAGTGTGTGTGAGAGAGCGAGAGTGTGTGTGACTATGTTAGAGTGTGTGTGACTGTGTTAGAGTGTGTGTGAGAGAGCGAGAGTGTGTGTGACTATGTTAGAGTGTGTGTGAGAGAGTGAGAGTGTGTGTGACTGTGTTAGAGTGTGTGTGACTGTGTTAGAGTGTGTGTGACTGTGCTAGAGTGTATGTTAAAGTGTGTGTGAAGGTGTGAGCACGTGTAAGAGAGTGTGTGTATGAGATAAAGTTTGTGAGAATGTGAATATCTAAATGCGAGTTTTTGTTTATGTGCTATTATATATAGTATAGTACTGTACATTTTTTGCAGTGCTGTGCACGGAGCAAGAGTTTTCGGGTTTGACCTGAACTAAAGATGGCGACCCTACCTAATTGGCGCTGTCTGGCTAATTATTCTTATAGCTATGAAAACTGAATAAATGATGTGACTAAATTAATAAGAAATGTCATACAGCAGGAAACTGAAAGGAACACTATGGGGCCTATTTATCAAATGTCTTGCGGACCTGATCCGACAGTTCGGATCAGGTCCACAAGACATCGCTGAATGCGGAGAGCAATACACTCTACGTATTCAGCATTGCACAAGCAGCTCTTGTGAGCTGCTGGTGCAACGCCGCCCCCTGCAGACTCGCTGCCAGCAGGGGGGTCAATCAACCCGATAGTACTCGATCGGGTTGAATTCCGGCGATTCCTGCTCAGAGCAGGCGGACATGGTTGTGGAGCAGCGGTCTTTGTGGCGAACACAAGTTCAGAGCTTGATAGATAGGCCCCTATGAGATGTCATTTAAGCCTTACAATTCATTGTGCACAGTCCTCAGTAGCAGTTATCAGATAACAAACTAAAAAACAAAGCAGTGTTTGCAAACTGTCTACTCAGATAAAAAGTTTGGATTGGCTTATTTAATTAAGGCAAGAGGTTGGTTGATTTTGGCTTTTGAAAAACAATTGCAGCAAACAAGGTATTAATTTGTTTTTAAAATGTTAGACTTGCCTAGTATGCTATCCTATAGCCAAACAACAAATATATTCTGTAATTCCAAGCGTTTAGGGTCCCTTGAATAAATAATCAGTGGATATTAGCAGATACATACTTACTAGCTGACACAGGAATCATTAAACTAACAATGAAAATGCTGGATCGTTATTGAATAGTGTAAACAGGACACCTTTCCTGTCTTTAGAGAACCAGTTTTAACCATCTGAACATATTAACATATGAACATAATGAAAAATCACTAAGCAGTGGGTTATACCTAATATAAATCATTGCAATATGTATAATTAATCATTTTAAAATATTTTATTTGTTAATTTTTTAAACTTCCTTTGTGAAAAATACATTACTTCCTGTCACAGCTCTTCAAGGGGGCTGTAGTGTCTTCAGGAAGGCAAATAATCAGTTTTTCCTGGGATGTGCTCTAGCTGCAGTCCGTTTACTGCCCATGCTCAGTAGAGGGCTTTTGCTGCATCATGTGACAGTAGAACTTAAGTTATGCAATGCCAGCTCTCTTATCTAGTTGCTGGCAATGACTACACTGATTAGTTCTAAGTGCTCATTTAGCAAGAAGTAAGTTGTTTGCTATTTTTAACAAAATCTGTTTCTTTTTTATGTTAACTTATGTTGTTTTACTAAAGGAACACTTATTTCATATCCCTTTAAAGGGTTCACTCATTTATCATACTTTAGAAAAATGTAAAAAAATGCATAACTTTAGCATTCAACTAATAATTAATTTACTTGTCTAGTTTATAATATAAATACCTGACTGTACAAAGGCAACATTTTCAGTGTATTTTGCTGATATATTTGCTTGTTTAATCTTGAGTAAATATTCCCTTTAAACTTTTTTTTTTATATGGAGTTGAAGAATTACAGCATATTAATACTAAGAACACTCTAGATTCTGTTTTATTATTTCAATGAAAGAAATCACCAACTGCATTTAACATTTTCCAGGAATAACACGGAAACTCATTATTTTTTACTGCAAACCGAATGACACTTTGGGTTAATGTGTGAGCAAAGCTTGGTGAATATTTCCTCTCCTTCAAAAAAAATGGATTTAATCACACAAGATTTCCTACACTCATTGTTTTGAGTGAATATTGTTCTTTTTTATTATACTTTGTTTCATTTTCTAATGAAAGAACTATAACAATATTCTCCAGACCTAATACTGACACTGTAATGAATTTTTGATAAATGCTTTAATAAGTTTCTTTAACTATTTACTACAACGTTTCACAATACTAATACAATATTTATGAGCATAATGCATTAATTGCATGAATAGCTAATTTCAGACACATCTTTGTTTCTTGTTTTCTTGCTTTTTCTTGTTTCATGAAGACTGTAGATGTATTGGGTAGTTTAATTTTATTTTGCATTAGATATAAAAAAATTTTTTTTAATTATTATGAAATACCTACAAATACTTAAAAGGGCAGTCAACACAAAATTTGGAATTACTTAATTGTATGTAGCTGTTAATGACGTTTTAATCCCCCCTTTAGCCCATGGTTAATGCATATCGTGCTTGTGTTAAAAATCACTTACGGTGAGGTGGGATTACCTATGGGAAGCTATGGAGGGTTTTGGAGTCCCAATCCAATTCATAAGGGCGGTGAGGACCCTATACTCTTGCCCTACTGCAGTGGTGAGAGGGGTAGGTTTTCAATCAGAGAAAATCTTGGTGTCTAATGGTACCAGGCAGGGGTGCCCTTTGTCACCCCTGCTGTTCGCACTTGCTATTGAACCATTAGCGCAAGCAATTAGAAGAAACGATAAAATAGAGGGTATAACTTTTAGAAACTCCACACATAAAATTGCGCTTTTCGCAGATGATGTCACTTTAGTATTGACCTCCCCCGAGACATCTTTACCACCCCTCATGGATGTCATTAGATTATTTGGTGAAATAAGCTTTTATAAATTAAATATGTCTAAAACCGAAGCGTTAGCTATTGAGATACCAGATGTAGTCGTTTCAAATATTAAAAGAAGTTACAACTTTAAGTGGATGGACAATTGTATAAAACACTTGGGAGTATATTTAAGCGCAGATATGGCCACAATTGTAAAAAAAACTTTACAGATAGATTGCAGGAGTTTCAAAAGCTCTTGGGGACATGGGAGTATTCGGAAATCTCATGGACAGGTAGAATTGCCTCAATAAAAATGTCTTTTTTGCCGAAAATTACATATCTTTTTAGATGTATTCCTATTCAAATTCCCAGATCAATAATTAACCAATTGCAGAGTATGATTTCAGCTTATATTTGGAGGGGTAAGAAACCAAGGGTTTCTGGAAATATCATGCAAAGATCGATCAAACAAGGAGGCTTGGCCTTACCTAACATCTTAGCATACCATGACTCGGCTAGACTATCTCACATCATGGGATGGAGTACTGCAGACTCCAGCCCCAGATGGCAAGACGTAGAAAGAGATATTATACCGCTGAACATGAAATTGACGGACTTGATCTGGATTCCGGTTCACTATCGGAGCAAATTAGGAATAACACAACCAATTATCTTAGATGCCCTCAAGTTTTGGGACAGAAACAGGCATAGAACACATATAGCTCCACATCCGTCTCCCATACACCCAGTTGTTAGTGTGGCGTGGTGCCTCCAAGAAACTCACATGAGTATTTGGCTAGAACTAGGTGATATATTAGTTGAGGACATTAGTGAAGAAGCAGGTCAATCTTTTCTTAATTCCTTTATGTTAAAACACAGTATCCCTAAAAAATACTACCTAGAAACACTCAGACTACTCGGTTTTTTAAGGAATTGGGGACTGCAGGCCGGTAAGTGGAGAGAAAGAACTAAATGGGAAATATGCTGGACCTCAGTTCGTAAACCTAAGGGGTTGATGTCTTTTTTATATTCTCTATTAACTGGAGAGCAAGCACCAAGGAAAGCCTTATCCCAATTGGCTTGGGAGAGGGACTTACGTGAGACTTTTGATTTAAGCGATTGGTACAGAGAGATGATGTTTGCTAAAAAGTATCTTCATTGTGCTACCCTTTGGGAAATCCACTATAAAATAGTTTATAGATGGCACTTAGTGCCTAAGCGACTCCATCAATTCTATCCGACTTCGTCTTCAGCTTGTTGGAGGAATTGCGGTCAGATAGGTTCCTGGATGCATGTGTGGTGGGAGTGCCCCAAGATCAGACTTTTCTGGAGGAAATGTATGAAATTCTTGGGGGATTTGCATTATAACCCCTTTCTCACCAACCCTTGCTCTGCTGCATTTGGGCTTTCCTAGAATGCCCTTGCCGAGAAAAATTTTCCTAACTTATTTTCTCACGGCTGCCAAATTAATTATTGCTAGGAAATGGAAACAGGAACCACCCCCCTCAATTCAGAATGTCATAGAACAACTTAATCACATGAAACAAATGGAACAATATGTATATAACCTAACTGGAAAGATTGACTTATATCTAATGGTGTGGGAGGGTTGGACAGAACTTTTTGGCGACTGATTAGGAAAATATGACTGATAATAGATAAAAGTGGCTCTAAGAGGATATCCAGCATCCCCCCCCCATATCTCCTCCCCATTCTGATCCCCTCCCTCCCCCCTTTTCCCTTTATGTGTTTTTTTTTTTTTTTTTTTTTTTCAAATAGAAAGGAGATTAAAAGACAATACTTATGGATTTGCTTTCTCATGTCATTTAAGAGCTACTTGCTATGATTTCCTACACTGTTATATGCGTGAAGATAAATACATTACTAGTATATTTAGTTTTTCACTCTACAAGTTGTATAAGATTTTTTTTGGTTGCTAAAACTTTAACTAACTTAAGGTGTTATAATATATGATATAAAAAAAAAAAAAGAGAGGAAATACCGGAATATGAATATTATATATATTGTATGCATACAAACTTCTCCATTCTTTTGTTGTTTTGTACTTACTGAGAGATGAATATGAGAAATTTACTTTAACACATGTAACATATGTCGATTACTACAAAGTGTATGTTTTGACATTGCTGTACCTACCTTGTATTTCCTCAATAAAAAATTTTTGATTTAAAAAAAAAAAAAAAAATCACTTACTTTGTACCCTCTGGCCGATTTGAAGGCCCCCAGACCCCTCCTTTCCCAGACATCATCCTTAGTGAAGGCTCTGTTGAAAATAATCGTCTCCGTGTCAAGCAAGACGTTTCTTGCTCGTGCGCGCTATTTTGCGCGTGTGCATTGTATTTTGATCATCAAGGAACCGCTATGCAACTGAGGAGTGGTATTCTTTCGTTTCAGGTTTTAAAAGCCCTCCTTGGCTATCAAAATACAATGTGCATGTGGAGACGCTTCTTTTTAACAAAGACGTCAGGAAAGGAGGGGTCTGGCGGCCATTTCAAATTTTCCGTAGGATGAAAAGTGAGTGATTTTTCATGAAAACAAGATATGCATTAACCATTGGCTAAAGGAGGATTAAAACATCATTAACAACTACATAGGAATAAGTAATTCCAAATTTTGTGTTGACTGTCCCTTTAAAAGGGATATGAGACACATTTTTTTCTTTCATGATTCAGATAGAGCATGTGATTTTACAGGGACGTATGCTTAGGAGCCGACCCACTTCTGGAGCACTATAACGCAGCAGTTCTCAATATTTTTCAAACACCCTACTGCACAGGTTTTAGTCTATATTGTAGTGACTGGATTATCCTAGATACATTACTGAGTCGCATCTACAGATCAGCAATTTTCTTAAACTCATTTGTTCCGTTTATTACTGATTTGTTCCTTTTTGTTGTTCTATATGGTAAAACAGAAGCCAGTTGAAATGATATATATATATATTTGTTTTTATAAAATGCACCTTGTTTATTTAGTAAGAACGTTTAAAGAGGCCACGTTTTCTTCAGTCCATCCTGTATGATTTCAGCTGTAGCCTAGTATGTCACTGAGATTAACTTCAATACTAAATCATTCCCCTAATAAATGTATTATTAATTAGTAGGTAGACCTTGGCAAGGCCGGAGAATTTTAAGAGCATAATGGAAAAAAAAACTTTTGTAAAAGTCATTCAAGTCATTGCCAAAAAGTTTAATATTGTTAAAAAGCCTGAGAGTCTGAGCTTGTGAATGCCATGACAGAAAAATGCTCTGTCGTATTTTATTTATTTATTTTAAAGAACAAAATGCAAGGGCAATTCTGCATTTATATTTACTTTTTACTTTATTACAAAATATTTTCTATACG
Source organism: Bombina bombina (assembly GCF_027579735.1). Lineage (NCBI taxonomy): Eukaryota > Metazoa > Chordata > Amphibia > Anura > Bombinatoridae > Bombina > Bombina bombina. Next base: position 13,365 of record NW_026512381.1, read on the forward strand.
TGACATTTAAACAACATAAAGCAAATGCCTGAGAAAAAAATAGCTTATGCTGAAAAAATGCTTACTCTTTCTGTCTATTATTATTATTATAAAGCGGCAACAGATTCTGCAGCGCTGTACAAAGATAAAAAGTACAGTACAATACAATGTAAGTCACCGGACAAAATGAAACAAACGAATACAGGGGGAATTGAGGGCCCTGTTCCCGTGGGAACTTACAATCTAGATCTATCTGTCTATCTACTACGCTCTCCGTATTCAGCATTGCACCAGCAGCTCTTGTGAGCTGCTGGTGCAACTCCGCCCCCTACAGACTTGCGGCCAATCGGCCACCAGCAGGGGGTGTCAATCAACAAGATCATACTCGATCGGGATGAATTCCGGCGATGTCTGTCTGCCTGCTCAGAGCAGGCGGACAGGTTATGGTGCAGCAGTCTTTAGACCGCTGCTTCATAACTGCTGTCTCTGGCGAGTCTGCAGGCTCGCCAGAAACACAGGCCCTCAAGTTCCATTCAGAGCTTGATAAATGGGCCCCTAGGTGTCTATCTGTGTCTGTGTCTCTGTGTATGTTTGGTTTTTGTCTTCATGTCTCTATATTTGTAAGCCACTCTGTCTGTATGTCTATCTATCTATCTATCTATCTTTTAGCCTGTCTGTATGTCTATCTATCTATCTATCTTTCTGCCTGCCTGTCTGTATGTCTATCTATCTATCTATCTATCTATCTATCTATCTTTTAGCCTGTCTGTATGTCTATCCATCTATCTATCTATCTTTTAGCCTGTCTGTATGTCTATCTATCTATCTATCTATCATCTATCTATCTATCTATCTATCTATCTATCTATCTATCTATCTTTTAGCCTGTCTGTATGTCTATCTATCTATCTTTCTGCCTGTCTGTATGTCTATCTATCTATCTTTCTGCCTGTCTGTATGTCTATCTATCTATCTGTATGTCTGTCTGTCTGTCGATCTACTATGTGTCTATCTGTGTCTGTGTCTCTCTGTATATTTGTTTTTTTTGTCTTCATGTCTCTTTATTTGTAAGTCACACTGTCTGTCTATCTATCTGCCTCTATCATCTATCTATCTATCTATCTATCTATCTTTCTGTCCCATCTCTCTGTCTATCTACAATATGTCTATCAGTGACTATATCTCCCTTTATGTTTGTTTTTTGTCTCCTTGTCTCTATGTCTGTTTGTCACTCTGTATCTCTTCTTGAATGGTTATCTGTCTGCTATATGTCTGTCTGACACTCAGTCTGTCTATATGCTTCTATCTATCTATCTATCTATCTATCTGTCTGTCTGTCTGTCTGTCTGTCTGTCTGTCTGTCTGTCTGTCTGTCTGTCTATCTATCTATCTATCTATCCATCCATATGAAAACGTGTCTAGCTTTCTTGAAATCTAAAGTACCCAAACCCTTTCCACACAAAAATGTAATAGTAATTATAAAGCGAAATTATATTATTCCACACCACCAAACAGCAGAGTAATACACATGCATAGTAAACATCACTGATTAAACATTAATAGATAAAGCTTACAAAAAGTAAATACTTTAGACAAGTCATCTGAGATTGAGGTATGTTTTAATCTTGCCACAAAATTGCCTGATATTTAAAACAGGATTTTATGCCCATTATAATTTAGCTTCTTGAATATTAAAGTGAATGAAGAAACAAATAATCATTGCTGGAATAAGAAATAGAATAGGAAACAATTTTTATTTTTGGGGAGGTGGGGCTCAAAGAGGAAAATGATGTAGCATTATGACGTTAGGTATAAATATGCAATTGACAATAATTTAAGGAGATTAAGAACCATAAGGGGTTGATTGCCTTGTTCATGGGTTATTGTTAGCTGTAAGTCACCATTGTGTGAGATGATGGACAGGACAGATGGACTCATAATATTATGGTTTGTAAATCAAACCAAATGTAATCACTAAAATATTAACCTCCCAACCTCTGGAATAATTCTTGTAAATAATGAACTCCCCTACAAAAGAACATTTGCAAATATTTAAGGCAATAACCTGCAACATATATTTCCTCTAAACTAACAGAATCCTTCCAAAACCCCCACACATACTCCCCTGTTTGCAATCTCTACCCCCTCTCTAAAACCCACATATCACAAATATCCCCTCTATTCCAGGACCTTTAATTAATACCCCCACTTATCGAAGCACTTCCTCTTTGAGCCTCCCCCTCCCAAACAAAAAAAAAGTTGTTGCCTATTCTATTTCTTATTCCATTATTGTCGTTTGCAATTTTATACATAATATCATAATGCTACATAATATGTTGGTGCCTATAAATGAATGACAATATAATATTAATAATAATAAAAATAGTAATAATAATAATGATAATAATAATGATAAATAAGCATAAAAAAGTCATAAGTAGCTCAACAGTAATTTCCTTATAGAATAATGTACACAGATTCTTACTTTTAATAACACTAACCTAATGTAGTAGGGTGATTGTAGTATATTGATAAATCAGATTATATGAGATACACCCAATACTAATTCTCAAGGACTGTGTTTAACCTCTACTAAGATGTTCAAGATACAGTTAAAGTCACATATCTGGCAGGCTCCCATGCCATTCCTGACACAACAAACAAGTGATTGGTGGAGACATATGCATGCCTCTGCTGATTGGCTATGTCCTTAAAGGGATAATAAACCCACAATTTTTCTTTTAAGATTCAGATAGAGCATGCAATTTTAAGCAACTTTCTATTTACTCCTAATATCAATTTTTCTTTGTTCTCTTGCTATCTTTATTTGAAAAAGCAGGAATGTAAGCTTTGGAAACCCGGCCTATTTTTTGTTCAGTACCCTGAAAAGGGCTTGCTAATTGGTGGGTACATTTAGCCATCCAATCAGCAAGAACAACCCAGGTTCTCAACCTAAAATAGTCCGTCTCCAAAGCTTTTAATCCTGCTTTTTCAAATAAAGATAGCAAGAGAACGAAGAAAAAGTGATAATAGGAGTAAATTAGAAAGTTGCTTAAAATTGTTGCTCTATCTGAATCATGAAAGAAAAAAATATGGGTTTAGTGTCCCTTTTATACCAATGCATTGTGTCTGGGTGTGCAACTTTATGAGTTTTACCACTTTGCAAGAGTTAAGCGCACACAATGAAAAAAGGACACTCATTTATAAATAAAAACGCTTTAACTTAATATAACTGGATTGATTTAATACTGTCAGCTGCTCTTCTCAGGGCAAGGTAGAGAATTGTACACATATAACATTAAAAAGTTTGCTGTACTCTACTGAAAGTAAGTTTTGTATGCTGACAATTTTTCAATAAAGTTCATTAAAATCTTTAAAAAAAAATTAACAAATTAGAGCATTTTATGGTTTCACTACTATGTCCTTTGAAAGAAAATCCATTTAAATATTTATTACCAAAAAAAGAGAATAAAATAAAAAGAATTGGCCAAACTTGGATTGAGAAACAGGTGGTTTAAAAATATAAAAGTTAAAAACAATATAGCAAAACACTTTGGCTTTATTCCCGAAGCTGACCTTGCTTGGTGTTGGTGCCTGCATCTCTACACTAAGCAGTACATTTCCAAGACAGAATCAGTCACCATATAAATATTAAGGAAGTTTAAAGTGCCATGATACCCAAATGTGTAAAAACTTGAAAGTGATGCAGCATCACTGTAAAAAGCTGACTAGAAAATATCACCTGAACATCTATCTCTATGTAAAAAAGGAATATATTTTACCTCAAAATGTCCTAAGTATTCACACCCCATTGTAAAGGACTTTAAGCAGCAAATCAGTATGTCTGTCCCGGGACCTGCAAGGGAGCGAGCCTCATGCACACTCAAGTAATTTCCCTATTCAGTTTAAGGAAGTTTACTATGAAATCTCATGAGAGTTAAGTGAAATCTCAAGAGATCACAGTAAAAGAGTTCAGGACCTCAGCACTGTTGATGCTGATTGGCTGCAGTTAATTTCTTCATTTTTTATTTTTTTTACCTGTAGCTGGACAGCAGCTGAATTATAACTTTTTACACAGCACTTACTCTGGTGAGCTGAGGAAATGAAATTGTGAGGTAAAAAATCTTCCTTTTTTACTAAGAGATGCTCAGGTGATATTTTCCTGTCAGCTTTTTACAGTTATACTGCATCAGTTTCAAGTGATTTAGCATATGAGCATTATGTCCCTTTAAGTTGGTACTGTTATTGTTCTGAATGAATCCACTTTAGAATGGGGAATTGATACTTTGAATTCCCACTCTGTCTTGAAAATAATGTAGATCTGATATCATTCTTTAAATATTAATTTAATTTAGCCACTGATAGACAAACAAAAACCATTGCCTGTAACCGTTCTGCAGTCTAATTTATTAAATTCTCAGGAGGTAAGTAATATGAAAATCCATGTTATCTAAATATAGAGCCTAGAAACTGGTTCAACCTGGGTGGAATTCTATCTGGGAATAGTGACTCCGTCCGTAGTGATTAATTCATCATTTCTGTCAGATTGCTCTAATTGGCTGTCAAATGACATCGCATAATCCCATCTGTGACTTCATTTTATCTGTGTTTCTACATCTTATGTGCCAATGAACATAGACAAGAAAGAAAATCTGCAATTATATCTTTACATGTGCTGTCTGCAACAGGAGAGAATGGATTATGTGCAATCCGTGTAAAGCTAGGCCAAATCATTTTGACCAAAATATTCATATATTATATATTATATATATATAATATTAAAAAACAAAAATAGGATGGGGGGTGAATCGATGGTACGAGTGCCCATAACAAATTTGTTGGAATTTCATCTCTAGGCTACCACCAGACTACTTGATTTAATTGGAGGCATTTATTTTATGTCTTTGTGTAAAAATGATGCTTTGTTCCACACGCGATAGAGAGGCCAAAAATCTAACAAAGTAACCTAGCGTTTCAACGTTTTGTAAATGGCCTAAACCAGATATTTGTTTTGCAGCATTTGCAATGCAGAGTACAGAATCTGCTTTTTGGCTTCTCTTGGGGGCGGGGCAAGCACATTCTTTTTCACACAAAAGTAAGATGTATTTAATATCCTTTTAATATTTTACACTTGTTAAAAAAAAAGTTACTGTGCGCACTCAAGAGATTTTTTTTTTTAAAAAGATTATCACTCACTTGGGCTTCATCCCCTTCTGCTTTAAGATTATGTGAGAAGCAATAGATTTAGTCATAAATCTAAGTTGACAAATTGGATGCACAGCTGTCTGTGTAAGCCTATTAAAAGGACATTGCAAACAAACACACATAATCAATAACTGTTTTCAGAGGATTTACTGTGAATTTCTTTCCAGACTGAAGTTTCTGCCACTCATTACAAAAGAGTATTTTCAGTTAACCCCTTGATGTTACATTGTAGTTCTCTTTAGAAGGCAATGGGTTAAACAACTTGTTGCCCCTTATGAGGAATTGAATGTGAACATATCAAGTAAATAAAATATTGAGAATACAGTCATTTTTTTATCTAAGTGTAGTATATATAAGCAATGAAAAATCTGCATAAAAAATTCCATACAATTTTTTTTTTAAATCATGTAACATTTCAATTGTTTTGAGGTTTAAAAAGGTAGATGAAATCCAACATTTTTCTTTTTTAATTAAGATTAAACAACTTTCCAATTTACTTCTATTATCTAATTTGCTTTGTTCCCTTGGTATCCTTTGTTGAAAATCATAGTTACGTAGGCTCAGTAGCAGCAATGTGACAAACACAGCAACATTCTCTCCAGGCTGCCGCCAGCACAAGCTGGCTTAGGAGTGCAACCGGAACAGGTACTTCCATAGCAGTGTGTCCCCAACAAATTTGGAAAAGTTTCTTGTGGCAGATCCAGCCACATATACAGTAGTAATCACAAAGAAAAGGTAACTGAGAGCATGGATTAATATAAAAAGCAAAATATTTATTCACGAATATATTAAAATGTGAACAGACATGTAGAGCTTTCTATCAGAAAAATGTCTAATGCATTTTATGCCCCCTAGTGGCGCTTAAAGGGACAGTATACACTCATTTTTATATAACTGCATGTAATAGACACTACTATAAAGAATAAGATGCACAGATACTGATATAAAAATCCAGTATAAAACTGTTTAAAAACTTACTTAGAAGTTCTTAGTTTAGCTCTGTTGAAAAGGTAGCTGGAAAGCCCACTGCAAGTGGGAAATAAGACACTCCCCCTCCCCCTTCTTTTGCATATGAAAAGACCCTTTACACAAACAGGAGCAAGCTGGAGAAGGTAGCTGACGGTATTCACATAAAACTTTGGGGCTTGGTTAGGAGTCTGAAAATCAGAGCAATGTTATTTAAAAATAAGCAAAACTATAAATTTAAAAAAAACAAAAACTTTATGAGCTATATAAATAGATCATCTACAAAACATTTATGCAAAGAAAAAATGAGTGTATAATGTCCCTTTAATCATAGCCTGGAGACACAATGCACTACTTGGAGCTGACTGCTGATTGGTGGATGCACATATATGCCTCATGTCAATGGCTTACACAATGTTTTTAGGTATCTCCCATTAGTGCAATGCTGCCCATTCAACAAATAATACCAAGAGTTGTTTAAAATAACAATTTATCTAACTAATGAAAGAAACATTTTGGGTTTCATTTACCTTTAATAACACACCCTTATGAAAGCATTTTAGTATGATTTTCCTAACTCTTATGTTCTGTGAAATTAGGGACAGATTAAAAAAGCTACTGCACTGATTAAGCAGACCCTGTGTAGGGTTAGTTTTCGGAATCCTGCAGCCTTTTTAAAAGCAGTTGAAAACCCACAATTACAGGAAAAGCAGGCAAAATAAATTAATAAATGCACCTCACATTTTTTGTAATACACATAAACATTACATTTTGAGTTTAAACCTTCTAGCCATTACGACCTAGATCTATGTCATGCGGTACATAACCCAGTGTACCGCATGACATAGATCTATGTTGCAGCTTCAGGAAGCTCCAGCAGTCTCGGTTGTCAAGGGACAGCCAAAAGCTGCTGTTCCTGAGCTGCAGGCATCTGTCTTCATATGGTAACAAAGCACAATCTATGCTCCATTACCATATGAAGGCAGATCGCAAGATCATTACAGAAAGTGTCATGGTCTGTGTCACTGTCTCTAACGATCTCCGTCAGTGCCGGTGGGAGGTAAGGAGGGACGCGGGTGGGCGGCACAGCGGTGGAGATGGAAGGGAGTGGGAGGGAGGGACGGGGCCCTACACTACAGAAAATAAAGTTTGGAAGGAAGAGGGAGTGATGGTAAGTTACACTACAGAAAAAAGTGGGGAAGAGGGGGACAATCAGTATATATATGCCGCTAAAAAATCAGCAGCTGGAACCTAGGTTCTTTGCTGCTCCTGAGCTTTCCTAGGTAAACCTTTCAGCAAAGGATAACAAGAGAAGGAAGCAAATTAAATAATAGAAGTAAATTGGAAAGTTGTTTAAAATAGCATGCTCTTTTCTAAATAATGAAAGAAAAAAAATGTGGGTTTCATGTCCCTTTAAGTTTGGAATGGGTACTTCTACGTTTAACAGGAACTGGAAAGCCCAACATTTTCAGAATTACATTATAGGAAAAGGAAACTATATAAATCATGAACAATTTATTTCTTTTGCTACATTTTAAACATTTTATATTGCAATGTCCCTTTAACTCCCAGAAGATAATTTTAATCGTGAAAGAGGTGGTCTCTTTAAGTCATATCTTCTGCATAACGTGACAAAAAAAAACTGCAGGATATTCTGCTCATGGGCATTCAAAGTGATAAGAAGCCAATTAAGTTTTACATGTTGCTGTGTTAATTTGAGTTCTTTTTTTAAGACAAAACAGCGAATAATTCAGTCACTCTGATAACAACACAAAGACGCTAGAGAGATGAGGTGGTGTTGTGAGATAACACAGAAAAAGAATATCCTGCAAATGAAGAAAAGTATCCCAGGTGTCATGCTATCTATCGCTTCCTAATTAATGCTTAATTAAGACATCTATAGCAGCTTTTATTTCAGATCTAGAGGAAGCTAAGTTCATCTGTAACACTAGTTCTGTTGTCCAAAGTATTTTTTAAGGGTCTTTTTTTTAATCTCTAATGATCATGGTGGCATACGAAAATGAGATGCTGCTAACAAATTTTTGGAAGCTGTGCTACGCAAACTGATGGTCTATTAGAGCTAACATAAGGCTTGCTTTGCAGAACCATTTCTGTGCCTTTTTACAAATCTGGACGTTTAGTAACTATAAACTGATATATCAAGAAAATGCATGGAAACTTGAATTTTGACTTCAGATACACAAAAAACAAAAACAATAAGACAACCTTGTTTGCTCATTCTTGTATGTGCATAAATGTCTTCATTTATTTTATTGTTGGGATAGTATTGCACACATCCTAAGTAAATTGACAATATTTGTCCCTGAGAAATACCGAAAAAGAAAAGCCCAGGATCTTATTCTGTTTTATAGATAACTAGTTAGGCCTCATTTTATAAATATTGAATACAGTTCTAGAGATGGTATCTACATAAGGATAAATATCCCTAAGGGTAATGAGGGCAACCAGACGTGGCCCATATAGACTGATACGCCCCTGTGCCGTACACTTTCAATGAGAAGCGGTAGTAGCACCCCATCACGTTTTTATTACAAGTGGTCAGTTAAGTGTTGCACTTGTGTGCAATCTGAAATTCCGTTTTTTTCTTAGAACATTTTTGAAAACCAAGTTTTAGCTGTTATCACTAGTTATTGTGCATTCAAAAACATAGTAGGTGTATTGCAAAAAACGTAACCAAAAACTCCACTTTTTGATCAGAAAGTTTGCATTCCATCTGGCTGGCATGAATTCCAGTGTGGCCCTCATAGAAATCTATTATCTGAGAAAAATTAAGCCTGTGCGTTATCAAACATAAGATAGTGTAGCACCTATATACTGTGAACTCTTACACATGCACAGCCGGTGCTTCACAAAGTGTGCAGATAAAACGATTGTTTACAATTTTTAATAGAAGTAAACTGGAAAGTGGAGTCATTAAAGTTTTATTTTGACTTTAGTATCTCTTTAATGTTGCCTTAAAGGATCACTCAAGTCAAAATTAAACTTTCATGATTCAGATAGAGCACACAATTTTAAACAACTTTCAAATTCACTTCCACTATCTAAATATGCACAGTCTTTTCATACGCACACTTTCCGAGGCACCAGCTCCTGTTGAGCATGTGCAAGATTCACAGAACATATATATATGCATTTTGTGATTGGCTGATTGCTGTCACATGATGCATGGGAAGGAAAATAAAATCAACTTGTCAGAAAAGAAATCTACTGTTCATGTGAAATTCAAACTATGTGCTTTTACATTGTCTATTTATTATACATTTACTGATTATTCTACTGTGTGTAGTGGTCCTTTAACCAGATAGAAAGGGGACCCTGTAAGCCAAGAAATCCATTTGCTTTCAATGCTAAACAAAAACTCTGGTTTGGCTTATTACATTTAAAGGGACAGTCTAGTCAAAATAAAACTTTTATGAATCAGATAGGGCATGCAATTTTAAACAACTTTCCAATTTACTTTTATCATCAAATTTGCTTTATTCTCTTGATATTCTTTTTTGAACAATAAACTTAGGTAGATTCGTATGCTAAAAGTTTTAAGTCCTTGGCGGCTGCCTTTTTTTCCACAGCTAGACAGTGCTAGTTTATGTGTGCCATATAGATAAACATTGTGCTTACTCCTTTGGGGTTATTTATGAGTCAGCACTGATTGGCTAAAATGCAGGTCTGTCAAAAGAACTGAAACAGGGGCAGTCTGCAGAAGCTTAGATACAAGGCAATCACAGAGGTAAAAAGTATATTAATAAAGGGATTATCTCCTTTTTAAACAATAACAGTGTATTGTAACTTTAATACCACCATCCAACAAAAATAAATTGTAATTTGATTCCTAACTGATATCTACAGACAAAACAGTCAGAATGGTAATAATCTATGGGTTACATCAGAGCTACATTAATAAATAAAATTAAATAATAAATAATAAAAAAAACTGTGGGATTTCACCTTTATAAAATCTGCTCCTATTTTTGTACGTCTGGGATCACTTAATGTGTGATTATGTTCTTGTTTTAAATTAGATGGGCACCTCTGCCCTTAATGTCAAACTACTTGTGCAAAAAGCAATTTCTGTTAGCCCTGCCAATGCTGCTCAATAGCTCTCAAGAGGAAATAGTTATTATACAAAGTCCATCTGGTTTTTTTTCTACATTCAACATCAGTCAAGGCCTCTCTATACTTGAACTCCAACAGTGGAAGCCTATCCTTATCTCTTTCTGTAATTAGATAAACCCCATTTTCAATGTCCAAGCAATTATTTTTTCCTCATAACTTGTGTAGTGGCAGATATTGTTCTATTAAAGTATGAATAGAGAGGAGCAAAAAAATGTGTACTTTATTTATTATGTCTATGGGCCCTTGACCTATTAGATTATATAGGAGAGTGGTTACATTAATCTTTTATCTGCCTGGAATTGTAAGATGCTTCAATATATACAAATCATGCTAACGTTTGCAAAATAGAACTATATATTTTTCTTTTTTGGAAAACAAAATGCAAAAAAAAAGCCTGCGGTTGTATAACTAATAGCTATTCTATTATAGACCAGCCCCCAGATTTAAGGAGATATTTATAGGACACTAAATAAATGGAAGCAAAGATTATTCTGAGGAAATGTTGTCATTTATTTAAATTATATTAGTTGTTTAAATATTGTGAAAAATAAGTTTTATGATTTAGTCTCCCATGTTGTAACCCAGGTTTCTCTATGTTCAAAGACCTTTTGTCTTATCTCCTCTGCTAAGGCCAAATAGGGACAATTATACATTAGTTACCGTAGAAACCATAATGTTGCTTGAGCCACAAAATGGCTGGTTATTGGAGACGGATAAGTAGCTGTTCCAAATGATGGTACTCTATGACCATATAAAAAACTGAAGACTGAGATGTGCCACTGTACCATGGGCTGATGTAATGATATTTGGCTGAATTTGGCTGGAAGAGCAAGGTATGATTCATTACTCTATCATGGGTAAAGTAAATGAGAATTGTAGTAAAAACAAAAAATATCTTCATTTAGTACCAATCTGAAAATGTGTGTTTAGTATTTAAGTTATGGACAGGACACAGGGCATGGAAGAGTGTTGGTTTTGCCAGGAGATTGAATATAGCACAACTGTCTGACTTAAAACTAAGGTATTTTTTGGACAAAGAGGACTTGATAGCATCACTATATCCAAAAATAAAATAAAAATATTGACACCCTTATTTTACTACTGGTCTATAAAAATGGGCTGCAGATAAATTATTGGTTCAATGGGGCTTGATTTGTCATTTAAGGACGGACAGGGACGTACATATTCACCCCTGTCTGCCTGAGCTCTCATCTGGAGGGCAGCAATCCACTGGCCAAATTTAAAATTGCACACAAGCACTATTTTGTGCTAGTTTGCAACCCTGCACCTGCCCGCGCACAGTCAATCAGGCGCGGGCAGGAGCTGTCAATCTCCCCGGTTGGACCTAAGAGGTGGAGAAGAGGGTAGGGAACCAGCGGTCTGATGACCACTGCTTAATAAATCCTGACTGCAGGTTCTCTTATTAGAAAAGGTTCATCCATCCACAACTGTGAATGTCAGTGTGATATAGTATAGGCACATAGTGTAATGTTTTTATTTGCAAACATTTTGTCCATATTCCCTATTCAGTGTCTCTCCCAGTCAGTCTCATCTCTTTCTCTATTTTTTTTTCACTCTCCTCAGTACCCTAAACTTTAAAACTTCTGAGGTCTGGTAAATCATTTACCCCACAAACATATTAATCATTAGCATGCATAAATAATAAGACAAAAACATAATTTATGCTTACCTGATAAATTCCTTTCTTCTGTTGTGTGATCAGTCCACGGGTCATCATTACTTCTGGGATATAACTCCTCCCCAACAGGAAATGCAAGAGGATTCACCCAGCAGAGCTGCATATAGCTCCTCCCCTCTACGTCAGTCCCAGTCATTCGACCAAGAATCAACGAGAAAGGAGTAACCAGGGGTGAAGTGGTGACTGGAGTATAATTTAAAAGATATTTACCTGCCTTAAAAACAGGGCGGGCCGTGGACTGATCACACAACAGAAGAAAGGAATTTATCAGGTAAGCATAAATTATGTTTTCTTCTGTTATGTGTGATCAGTCCACGGGTCATCATTACTTCTGGGATACCAATACCAAAGCAAAAGTACACGGATGACGGGAGGGATAGGCAGGCTCATTATACAGAAGGAACCACTGCCTGAAGAACCTTTCTCCCAAAAATAGCCTCTGAAGAAGCAAAAGTGTCAAATTTGTAAAATTTGGAAAAAGTATGAAGCGAAGACCAAGTTGCAGCCTTGCAAATCTGTTCAACAGAGGCCTCATTCTTAAAGGCCCAAGTGGAAGCCACAGCTCTAGTGGAGTGAGCTGTAATTCTTTCAGGAGGCTGCTGTCCAGCAGTCTCATAGGCTAAACGTATTATGCTACGAAGCCAAAAAGAGAGAGAGGTAGCAGAAGCTTTTTGACCTCTCCTCTGTCCAGAATAAACGACAAACAGGGAAGAAGTTTGGCGAAAATCTTTAGTTGCCTGCAAGTAGAACTTGAGGGCACGAACTACATCCAGATTGTGTAGAAGACGTTCCTTCTTTGAAGAAGGATTTGGGCACAAGGATGGAACAACAATCTCTTGATTGATGTTCCTGTTAGTGACTACCTTAGGTAAGAACCCAGGTTTAGTACGCAGAACTACCTTGTCCGAGTGAAAAATCAGATAAGGAGAATCACAATGTAAGGCTGATAACTCAGAGACTCTTCGAGCCGAGGAAATAGCCATTAAAAACAGAACTTTCCAAGATAACAATTTTATATCAATGGAATGAAGGGGTTCAAACGGAACACCCTGTAAAACGTTAAGAACTAAGTTTAAACTCCATGGCGGAGCAACAGCTTTAAACACAGGCTTGATCCTAGCTAAAGCCTGACAAAAGGCCTGGACGTCTGGATTTTCTGACAGACGCCTGTGTAACAATATGGACAGAGCTGAAATCTGTCCCTTTAATGAACTAGCTGATAAACCCTTTTCTAAACCTTCTTGTAGAAAAGACAATATCCTAGCGATCCTAACCTTACTCCAGGAGTAACCTTTGGATTCGCACCAGTATAGGTATTTACGCCATATTTTATGGTAAATCCTTCTGGTAACAGGCTTCCTAGCCTGTATCAGGGTATCAATAACCGACTCAGAAAAACCACGTTTTGATAAAATCAAGCGTTCAATTTCCAAGCAGTCAGCTTCAGAGAAGTTAGATTTTGATGTTTGAATGGACCCTGTATCAGAAGGTCCTGTCTTAGAGGTAGAGACCAAGGCGGACAGGATGACATGTCCACTAGATCTGCATACCAAGTCCTGCGTGGCCACGCAGGCGCTATTAGAATCACTGATGCTCTCTCCTGTTTGATTTTGGCAATCAATCGGGGAAGCAGCGGGAAGGGTGGAAACACATAAGCCATCCCGAAGTTCCAAGGTGCTGTCAAAGCATCTATCAGAACCGCTCCCGGATCCCTGGATCTGGACCCGTAGCGAGGAAGTTTGGCGTTCTGGCGAGACGCCATGAGATCTATCTCTGGTTTGCCCCAACGTCGAAGTATTTGGGCAAAAACCTCCGGATGAAGTTCCCACTCCCCCGGATGAAAAGTCTGGCGACTCAAGAAATCCGCCTCCCAGTTCTCCACTCCCGGGATGTGGATTGCTGACAGGTGGCAAGAGTGAGACTCTGCCCAGCGAATTATTCTTGATACTTCCATCATTGCTAGGGAGCTTCTTGTCCCTCCCTGATGGTTGATGTAAGCTACAGTCGTGATGTTGTCCGACTGAAACCTGATGAACCCCCGAGTTGTTAATTGGGGCCAAGCCAGAAGGGCATTGAGAACTGCTCTCAATTCCAGAATGTTTATTGGAAGGAGACTCTCCTCCTGATTCCATAGTCCCTGAGCCTTCAGAGAATTCCAGACAGCGCCCCAACCTAGAAGGCTGGCGTCTGTTGTTACAATTGTCCAGTCTGGTCTGCTGAATGGCATCCCCCTGGACAGGTGTGGCCGATAAAGCCACCACAGAAGAGAATTTCTGGTCTCTTGATTCAGATTCAGAGTAGGGGACAAATCTGAGTAATCCCCATTCCACTGACTTAGCATGCACAATTGCAGCGGTCTGAGGTGTAGGCGTGCAAAAGGTACTATGTCCATTGCCGCTACCATTAAGCCGATCACCTCCATGCATTGAGCTACTGACGGGTGTTGAATGGAATGAAGGACACGGCATGCATTTTGAAGCTTTGTTAACCTGTCTTCTGTCAGGTAAATCTTCATTTCTACAGAATCTATAAGAGTCCCCAAGAATGGAACTCTTGTGAGAGGAAAAAGAGAACTCTTCTTTTCGTTCACTTTCCATCCATGCGACCTTAGAAATGCCAGAACTAGCTCTGTATGAGACTTGGCAGTTTGAAAGCTTGAAGCTTGTATTAGAATGTCGTCTAGGTACGGAGCTACCGAAATCCCTCGCGGTCTTAGTACCGCCAGAAGGGCACCCAGAACCTTTGTGAAGATTCTTGGAGCCGTAGCCAATCCGAATGGAAGAGCTACAAACTGGTAGTGCCTGTCTAAGAAGGCAAACCTTAGATACCGGTGATGATCTTTGTGGATCGGTATGTGAAGGTAAGCATCTTTTAAATCCACTGTGGTCATGTACTGACCCTTTTGGATCATGGGTAAGATTGTCCGAATAGTTTCCATTTTGAATGATGGAACTCTTAGGAATTTGTTTAGAATCTTTAAATCTAAGATTGGCCTGAAAGTTCCCTCTTTTTTGGGAACCACAAACAGGTTTGAGTAGAACCCTTGTCCTTGTTCCGACCGCGGAACCGGATGGATCACTCCCATTAATAATAGATCTTGTACACAGCGTAGAAACGCTTCTTTCTTTATCTGGTTTGTTGACAACCTTGACAGATGAAATCTCCCTCTTGGGGGAGATAATTTGAAATCTAGAAGGTATCCCTGAGATATGATCTCTAGTGCCCAGGGATCCTGAACATCTCTTGCCCAGGCCTGGCGAAGAGAGAAAGTCTGCCCCCCACTAGATCCGGTCCCGGATCGGGGGCTTTCGGTTCATGCTGTCTTTGGGGCAGCAGCAGGTTTCCTGGCCTGCTTGCTCTTGTTCCAGGACTGGTTAGGCTTCCAGCCTTGCCTGTAACGAGCAACAGCTCCTTCCTGTTTTGGTGCAGTGGAGGTTGATGCTGCTCCTGTTTTGAAATTCCGAAAGGGACGAAAATTAGACTGTCTAGCCTTAGCTTTGGCTTTGTCTTGAGGTAGGGCGTGGCCCTTACCTCCTGTAATGTCAGCGATAATTTCTTTCAAACCGGGCCCAAATAAAGACTGCCCCTTGAAAGGTATATTAAGTAATTTGGACTTAGAAGTAACATCAGCTGACCAGGATTTTAGCCACAGCGCCCTACGTGCCTGTATGGCGAATCCTGAGTTCTTAGCCGTAAGTTTGGTTAAATGTACTACGGCCTCCGAAATGAAAGAATTAGCTAGTTTAAGGACTCTAAGCCTGTCCGTAATGTCGTCTAGCGTAGATGAACTAAGGTTCTCTTCCAGAGACTCAATCCAAAATGCTGCCGCAGCCGTAATCGGCGCGATACATGCAAGGGGTTGCAATATAAAACCTTGTTGAACAAACATTTTCTTAAGGTAACCCTCTAATTTTTTATCCATTGGATCTGAAAAAGCACAGCTATCCTCCACCGGGATAGTGGTACGCTTAGCTAAAGTAGAAACTGCTCCCTCCACCTTAGGGACCGTTTGCCATAAGTCCCGAGTGGTGGCGTCTATTGGAAACATCTTTCTAAATATTGGAGGGGGTGAGAACGGCACACCGGGTCTATCCCACTCCTTAGTAACAATTTCAGTTAGTCTCTTAGGTATAGGAAAAACGTCAGTACTCGCCGGTACCGCAAAAAGTATTTATCCAACCTACACAGTTTCTCTGGTATTGCAACGGTGTTACAATCATTGAGAGCTGCTAAGACCTCCCCTAGTAATACACGGAGGTTCTCCAATTTAAATTTAAAATTTGAAATATCTGAATCCAATCTGTTTGGATCAGAACCGTCACCCACAGAATGAAGCTCTCCGTCCTCATGCTCTGCAAGCTGTGACGCAGTATCAGACATGGCCCTAGTATTGTCAGCGCACTCTGTTCTCACCCCAGAGTGATCACGCTTGCCTCTTAGTTCTGGTAATTTAGACAAAACTTCAGTCATAACAGTAGCCATATCTTGTAATGTTATCTGTAATGGCCGCCCAGATGTACTAGGCGCCATAATATCACGCACCTCCCGGGCGGGAGATGCAGGTACTGCCGCGTGAGGCGAGTTAGTCGGCATAACTCTCCCCTCGCTGTTTGGTGAAATTTGTTCACATTGTACAGATTGACTTTTATTTAAAGTAGCATCAATACAGTTAGTACATAAATTTCTATTGGGCTCCACCTTGGCATTGGAACAAATGACACAGATATCTTCCTCTGAGTCAGACATGTTTAACACACTAGCAATAAACTTGCAACTTGGTTATAATCTTTTTTAGCAAAAACGTACTGTGCCTCAAAGAGGTACTAAACGATTAAATGACAGTTGAAATAATGAACTGAAAAAACAGTTATAGCATCAAACTTTAAAACAACACAACTTTTAGCAAAGGTTTGTTCCCATTAGTAAATAACAATAATTAAATTTGACATAAAAATTACAGAGCAACGTTTTTATTCACAGTCAATATAAAATTCTCACAGCTCTCTGAGAGAATATACCTCCCTTCAAAGAAGTTTGAAGACCCCTGAGATCTGTCAAAGATGAACCGGATCATGCAGGAAATATAAGAGTAGCTGACTGGAAATTTTTGATGCGTAGCAAAGAGCGCCAAAAACGGCCCCTCCCTCTCACACACAACAGTGAAGAAGAGAAACGAAACTGTCACAATTAAAAGCAAACAACTGCCAAGTGGAAAATAATGCCCAAATATTTATTCACTCAGTACCTCAGCAATGTAAACGATTCTACAGCAAAAACGTTTAACATGAAAAATACTTATTAAAAGGATTAGTGACTTTTAACAGAGTAGTTCCGGTGAAATACCATCCCCAGAATACTTTGAAGTGTATACATACATGTCATTATAACGGTATGGCAGGATTTTCTCATCAATTCCATTCAGAAAATAAAAACTGCTACATACCTCAATGCAGATTCATCTGCCCTGTCCCCTGATCTGAAGCTTTTACCTCCCTCAGATGGCCGAGAACAGCAATATGATCTTAACTACTCCGGTTAAAATCATAGTAAAAAACTCTGGCAGATTCTTCCTCAAACTCTGCCAGAGAAGTAATAACACGCTCCGGTGCTATTATAAAATAACAAACTTTTGATTGAAGTCATAAAAACTAAGTATAATCACCACAGTCCTCTCACACATCCTATCTAGTCGTTGGGTGCAAGAGAATGACTGGGACTGACGTAGAGGGGAGGAGCTATATGCAGCTCTGCTGGGTGAATCCTCTTGCATTTCCTGTTGGGGAGGAGTTATATCCCAGAAGTAATGATGACCCGTGGACTGATCACACATAACAGAAGAAATAACCATTATTTATACCCGAGTATGGTACTATATTTCCATTAATTAAATAATTAAAAAATAATATACCATTTTCAAAAAGAAAAAAAAACCATCTGAGTGCTTATCTATGTGGGCAGAATATGTTCTCATATCTTGTGTTATGAAGAATTTTATACCAATTTAAACTAGAAAGAAACAAAATTAATTCTATTCTTGATAATACATATAAAAATATAAGCATGAATACATGGGTATACACATAATTAAACAATAAATGTGATTCAATTTACAAGAAAAAATGAAAGAAAGAGAAAGAAAAAAAAACTAATATATTTTAAAATGCCTTATTTTAGAATCAACAAAGAAAAAACAATTTAAATGACCTTTAATATACTATATAGTATATATGATGTAGTATCAGTAGTAAAGGGTGAATGAATTATAGACTGTTTCATTATTTCATTTGTCCAGAGTATAGGAGGTTTTCTTAACACTCTGAAATTATTCAGATCCTAATTGGCACCCTTCTTTGATATGCAACTAAAGCATTTGGATGAAAAAGCAGTCACAAAGGCAATGACACAGGGTCTGAAGCTTCAGTACAGTCATCAGTCAGTTTTAATGCACAGTAATATAAATATTTTCATAATCACGGACAAACCTTCCTAGTTACAGAAAGCCAGCTCCGTTTGTAGTTGCCTTACGCAAATGATTACAAATATCATATCTGGCTAATATTAATGCATAATGCAAAGGGGTCAGAGACACTCAGCTTAAAATAAGCAACACTTAACCTGAATATGTGGACATAGATAGATAGATAGATAGATAGATAGATAGATAGATAGATAGATAGATAGATACACAGACAGACAGATGGTAGACAGACACTAGCTATATAGACAGACAGGTAGACAGATATATACATATAGACAGAAAGACATAGATAGATAAATAGATAGATAGATAGATAGATAGATAGACAGACAGATGGTAGACAGACGCTAGCTATATAGACAGACAGATACGGATAGACAGACACTAGCTATATAGACAGACAGGTAGACAGACAGATACATATAGACAGAAAGACATAGATAGATAGATAGATAGATAGATAGATAGATAGATAGATAGATACACAGACAGATACAGATAGACAGAGAGTTAGACAGACAATAACTATATAGGCAGATGGATAGACAGACATTGATAGATAGATAGATAGATAGATAGATAGATAGATAAAGATAGAAAGACAGATACAGATAGAGAGACAAAGTTAGACAGACAGACAGAGAGACAGACCGACACAGATAGATACACTGATACAAACACAGAGATACATATAGATAGATAGATAGATAGATAGATAGATAGATAGATAGATAGATAGATATAGAGAGAGATAGACAGACTCAGATAGACTGATAGATACAGATTTACAGACAGACGGATATCATTTAGTAATTGGTTCTATTATGAGATTATTACCTGATTAAGACCTATTAATATTAATCAAGGTTGTCGTTATTCTTGCATTCTATGAGTTTAACACATCACACAATTGTGATCACATCACTTCTCTGTCACTTGTACTATTCTAACTCTCTCCATATAAAAAGTGCAGCCACTTGTCAGCCCACCTGTACCTTCACCAAAAGCCCTTCCATTGTGCATTAAATTGATCTTATCCAGAAGTATAGTTACGTCATACAATATTTAATAAAAGATAGAGATATAAATGACATCCTGTTTCTCCTTGTCAGCCCTATATTCAACTGGTATTGTACTTCCATAAGAATCTTACTTTTTATTACATTATTTATTTTCACATGGTTCTTTCTCATGCATTATATTTATGCTTTAGTGCTTATATTCACACATTCTTGCAATGCATCAGATGATATTTTTCACTACACACACATTTTCTATATTGACCCAAATAGCGCTCTATAACTAGGGCTGCCCTGCTGTTGCTCTCAAAGAAAGCTCGAATGACAAAGTACATACGTTAGGGTTCTTATAACAGAACATTTGTAAACTTAAATCACATATATGTTTTTTTTTCCATAAGGGTCCAATAACCCACCAGAAAATGCAACTGGAAAAAGTCCAATATGCAAGAACCAAAAACATGACAATATATATTCTGTTGTAGACTGCCCCTTTAAGGATGGGGTGAAGTATATTTAAACTTGATACATAGTCAAATTCAGTGGAGAACTGAAAAAAGAATACACAATTTGCACTCACTACGTTATATTATCTTTGCAACATGTTGTGATTAAACCTTTTTATTTAATATTCTTATTAAAAAGAAAAATGAAAATAAAAAAGGATTAAAAACACAAAAATCAGTTCAGTAGTATAATTGGAGAGGGGAGAAAGAGCAATTTGTTTGCAGGGTAATTAGATGTGAAGTTCTTGTATGATGGTTTTTGGGTAATATAGCATGCAAAGGCAATATAAATACTTGTTCAATAATGGGTTCACTATACTGTGATTATTTAAGTTACAAATGTGGTATACTATTTGCCCCCCCCCTTCTTATACATGTCTCACAGTTCAATAGTTGAAACCTTATTATTATTCTGAAATGTGACAGAGATTGCCAATATATTTCTTGTTATCTAGAAACTTATATAGATATAGATAGAAACTCATTAATTGCCCATTCCCTCCGTTATTGTTAAGTATTAGGAACCCATTATGCTTATTAAAATTACAGAATGAAAACCCAAACGCCACTGACGTTTCATCATCATGGCTTTTTCAAGGGGTGTGTAGCCGAGTTTATCTGATTGGTTTAAAGACCTGTCAATCACCTACAAGATGTGTATCACTGTAAAGAAACCATTTGAACAATCATGGGGTTTCATGGGAGGGCTGTGGAATTTGAAAATACTAATAAAACATTGTGTAAGACTGAAGGAGAAGTATTTTCTGCTGGTTTAGTCTAGTTAAAGGGCCATTATACACTCATTTTTTCTTTGCATAAATGTTTTGTAGATGATGATTTATAAAGCCCATAACGTTGTTTTTTTAAAAAAAATGTATAATTTTGCTTATTTTTAAATAACATTGCTCTGATTTTCAGACTCCTAACCAAGCCCCAAAGTTTTATTTGAATACCGTTAGCTACCTTCTCCAGCTTGCTCCTGTTTGTGTAAAGGGTCTTTTCATATGCAAAAGAAGGGGGAGGGGGAGTGTCTTATTTACCACTTGCAGTGGGCTTTCCAACTACCTTTTCAACAGAGCTAAACTGAAAGCTTCTAAGTACGTTTTTAAACCATTTTATACTGGATTTTTATATCAGTATCTGTGCATCTTATTCTTTATAGTAGTGTCTATTACATGCAGTTATATGAAAATGAGTGTATACTGTCCCTTTAACTGCATGCTAGATGTAGGTGGATATACTGTGCCACAAATACATTTTGAAACGGGGTTATCAAAGTTGGTTCAAAAGTCATGCAAAGCATGTTGTATGGAGATTCTCACTGGTATTGAGTAAATAAGACTAAGGGACCTATTTATCATGATGTGAGTGGACATGATGATCCGATATTGCGGATCATGTCCGCTGCACATCGATAAATGCTGACAGCATACGGTCTCTGCATTCTTGTGAACTGCTGGTGCAATACCGCCCCCTGCAGACTCGTGGCCGCTGACAGGGGGTGTCAATCAACCCGATAGTATTTGATCGTATTGATTTCTGGGCGATGTCTGTCCGCGGTCTCAGAGCAGGCGGACAGGTTATGGAGCAGCGGTCTTTAGTTCGTTCGGAGCTTGATAATTTGGCCCCTAAATGTAACGCACTTTTCTCACATTCACACATTTTAGTAAATGCACCTACATATATAGAGTATATATTAGACATGTGCATTCAGCAGCTTCGTTAGCTTCGTTTGCTGCCTAATGTGGAAGAGGGCAGCCTCTCGTGGTCTTCAGCTCTTTTGGAGCCAGAATTCTTCTTGTGAAGGTGCAACACACTGAGATCTGGATTTGTGTTGCACTTTCAGAAGAAGGAATTCAGCTCCAAAAAGAGGAGAAGGCCACGAGCAGTTACTTTCTTCTGTATTAGGCAGCTAGCGAAGCTGACAAAAACACGTTTACACACACAGACATATATATATGTGTGTGTTTTCAAATGTGCTTTATTCTCTTGTTATCTATTGTTGAAAATGAATACGCACATATCCTACACTAGTGGGAGGTAGCTGCTGATTGGTGCTTGCACACATTTTACTCTTGTGATTGGCTAACTAGATGTGTTCAGCTAGCTGCCAGTAGTTCTTCAGCAAAGAATAACAAGCGAATAAAGCATATTTGATAATAAAAGTAAATTTGAAAGTTGTTTAAAATTCTATGTTTTATCCAAATCATGAATTACATTTTTGGAGTTTCCTATCCCTTCAAGAGGAACCAGGTTATCTACCATACTGCTTCATCTATGTGGAACTCTCTTAACCAAAAAATTAGACTTGGGACGGGAGCCATGTGTTCACACATATATCTCAGGAATCAAAAGCTAAATGAATTGTATTACTGTTTTGACCCGAGAACAGTTTTTCCAAATAATAAAACATGTTGTGCCCTGTAAGAAGAAATATGTTATTATTATTATGAACAGACAACCATCAGCCATATTCTCCAATAGAGATGCTTTTGTCTTCTGCATTTATAAACAAATCAACACAAATTGTAATTGCAGTAAGACCTGTTAACTGAACTAAATAGAAGAACACACTGCTAATCACACCTGTTTAAAATAGATTGGAGTTGGATCTCTATGACTCTGCCCTACAATTAATAAATGTGTAGAGCAGTATTTCACAATTATTTTTCTTTATTAGGCCATTGTATTTATTATAGTTGCGCAATTATGTAACAACAATTAACTCATATTACTTGCCTGCTTTTTAGCAGCAAGTTTTTGTATATTTTACCCTCCAATCAATTTAGAAAGCCCATCACATACTAAAAGACAATGGGTTTCATGTACTAAGCAGCATAAGCTACTCCGAAACCCTTGTGTGGCAGGTTCACATATGCGAGTGCTTCCCGCAATTAGACCGCTGTTTCTTACACTCTTCTCCACCTCTGAGGTGGCGAGAAAAATTCACTGAGAGCTCCAGGTGATTGACAGTCCCTTCTCTCAAGTGATTGGTCGCGTGAGAGAAAGGGCAGGCTTTAAACGCTCACTTGAGCGTGTAATGAAACATACGGGCAGCGGATCCTGTTCATCCTCTGCCCATATGCATCGAAGTCGAGCAAACAAATTCTCGAGTTGAGAAGCTTGTCCTCTCGCATTGTAGTACATGGGGCTCTATATCTGCTTGCCCATCCAATAGAATTCGGAAATAACAAAGTCACTAAAAAAGACACTCTCAAGTTATTCCAGTGTAGCAATATAAAAATAAGAGTTGCTGTATAATTTCTCCTCTCATTATTTATTTGTAAAGTGAGGTAAAATTCCATAGCACCTTGTACACGAGTAGGGGCTACAGAATGACACAGATTTTTGGTATAAAAAAAAAAAGAATACAAACACATGAAACAGAGTAAACAAATCAATACAAGTTATTAGCCAACATTATACATATCCTACAAACCCACTATCTAGGTAGATCCCTTGTCTAGTGAGATTATCTTCACGTAACTGTGAGGGACCTCAAAGAATTTTAGGGAAAAAATAAAATGTTTAGCTTGAGAGCGGTTTTTCTGGCTAGGCAGGGTTCTGGATATGAAGTATAGCTGTATACATTACAATATAATGTCCATTTTTTAAAAAAAAACATTATTTGAGTGATTTTACTCCATGCTAATGATTTTTTGATAATTTGGCCCATAGGGGCCGATTTATGTAGCTGTGAATGCTCCTTAACTCGTAAGCCACCACTGAAACAGCGGACAGCAATCATTGACAACCCTTGTTATCGGCCGATTGCCCGCGAATGTGCAGGGGGCAGCATTGCACAAGCATTTCACACGAAATGCTTGTGCAATGATAAATGCAGACATTGTATGCTGTCGACATTTATCAATGTCGGCGGACAAGAACCGCTACAACGGATCATTTCTGCCCGCATCTTCATAAATCGGCCCCTTAGTATCAATTCTGTAGTAATATTTCTAAAACAACTTAATTTTATCCAAAGTGCTTGCTTCCAGACAACTTCTAACCTTTTTTTAATGTATGTTAGCTCTCAGTATAACATAGTATCAGACAGTAAAACAGTATGTATTAATCCACACCAGAAAATCCATTTTCCAGGTTGCCGTTTCTGTTAAAAAAACATGAACTGTGGGCGAAACCATGAGTGACCTTTGTAAGAACACAGAGTTTGTCGCACGTTTTTTTTAACGAGGACAAACATCACTGAACCTGTGGCCCTACAAATGAATGCATGTTAAAAGAAAGTCTTTCTAAGGTTACTGTTCAGTGACCTGATCGGATTAGCTCTTGAAAGCCAGTAGACTATGTTTTACATTAGACACTATCTCTTAAACCTTGCTGGTTCAATTCTTTGCAGCAAACATTTTTTCCTTTTGCTATATAACTCCTATTAATGCAGGAAACAATAAAACCTGACATGTCAATGCACTGCACAGGCATTAACAAGGAGAGAAACCAACAAACAACATAAAAGGCACCACATATTAAAAAAAAATATATCTTACAACATTAAAAACTAAAATAACATTTAAATTATATAAGGCAAGACTACGAGTGGAGAAGAAACGTTTGAGTGCAAGTGATAAGGGCTTAAAGCGTTTTTTTTGCGCTAGTCGGGTTTACAGCTTGTATTACAAGTTTAAAGTAAACGAGATCGATTGAGCACAATCGCAATTTATGTTAGAGTAATTGCTGTGACTTCAGAGCTCTGGTTAACTGTTTTTTTAAACTAAAACGTTACACAGAACACAGCAAAAATACATTTAAAACTACAGATACACTCATAATAACACATCTAATAAAAATTATTTTAATAAAATATTGTTCACAAAAGTTATAAGGGCTCAAAGATATGAGATCTCCGGTGATAAAAAAAGGCAGGAAAAAGGCTTTAACATTGAGATACATACATATCTATGTCTATCTAGCTATCTATTTACTATCTATCTACATACATACATATATTTTTATATGTGTGTCCATATAAACACATACGCCTAGATTACGAGTTGTGCGGTAATAGGGGTGCGCTGCTAACCTGCAGTTTAATCTCACCGCTCACTTTCCTACAGCGCTGGTATTACAGGTTTTTATCAACCCGGCGTTATCAGGCAAGAAGTGAGCGCAGAGCAAAATTGCGCTCCACACTGCCCTCCAATACAAGCGCTGCTTAAGTGAGCGGTGAGCTGGTTGTACGTGCTCGTGCAACGCAGCCCCATTGATTCCTATGGGGAAACGAAAGTTATGTTTACACCTAACACCCGAACATGAACCCCAAGTCTAAACACCCCTAATCTTACATTTATTAACCCCTAATCTGCCGCACCCGACACGCCGCCACTTACATTAGATTTATTAACCCCTAATCTGCCGCTCTGGACATCGCCGCCACCTACATTATACTTATTAACCCCTAATCTGCTGCCCCCAACATCGCCGAAACCTACATTATATTTATTAACCCATAATCTGCTGCCCACAACATCGCCAACACCTACATAATGTTATTAACCCCTAATCTGCTGCCCCCAACATCGCTGCCACTATACTAAATTTATTAACCCCTAACCCTAAGTCTAACCCTAACCCTAACACCCCCTAACTTAAATATAATTAAAATAAATCTAAATAAAACCTACTATTATTACCTAAATTATTCCTATTTAAAACTAAATACTTACCTGTAAAATAAACCCTAATCTAGCTACAATATAACTAATAGTTACATTGTATCTAGTTTAGGGTTTATTTTTATTTTACAGGCAAGTTTGTATTTATTTTAACTAGGTAGAATAGTTACTAAATAGTTATTAATTATTTAATAACTACCTAGCTAAAATAAATACAAAAGTACCTGTAAAATAAAACCTAACTTAAGTTACAATAACACCTAACACTACACTATAATTAAATTAATTCCCTAAATTAAATACAATTAAATACAATTAAATAAAATTAGCTAAAGTATAAAAAAAACAAACACTAAATTACAGAAAATAATAAACAAATTACAAGATTTTTAAACTAATACACCTAAAATCCCCCTAACAAAATAAAAAGCCCCCCCCAAAATAAAAAAGCTCTACCCTACACTAAATTACAAATAGCCCTTAAAAGGGCCTTTTGCGGGGCATTGCCCCAAAGTAATCAGCTTTTTTACCTGTAAAAAAAATTACAAATCCCCCCAACATTAAAACCCACCACCCACACAACCAACCCTACTCTAAAACCCACCCAATAGCCCCTTAAAAAAAACTAACACTAACCCCTTGAAGATCACCTTACCGGGAGAAGTCTTCATCCAACCGGGCCGAAGTCCTCAACGAATCCGGCAGAAGTGGTCCTCTAGACGGGCAGAAGTCTTTATCCAGACGGCATCTTCTATCTTCATCCATCCGGTGAGGAGCAGGTCCATCTTCATCCGACGCGGAGCATCCTCTTCTTTCCACAGCGACTGAAGAATAAAGGTACCTTTAAGTGACGTCATCCAAGATGGCGTCCCTTCAATTTTGATTGGCTGATAGAATTCTATCAGCCAATCGGAATTAAGGTAGAAAAAAATCCTATTGGCTGATGCAATCAGCCAATAGGATTGAGCTGGCATTCTATTGGCTGATTGGAACAGCCAATAGAATGCCAGCTCAATCCTATTGGCTGATTGCATAAGCCAATAGGATTTTTACTACCTTAATTCCGATTGGCTGATAGAATTCTATCAGCCAATAGGAATCCAAGGGACGCCATCTTGGATGACGTCAATTAAAGGAACCTTCATTCTTCAGTCGCCGTTGAAAGAAGAGGATGCTCCGCGTCGGATGTCTTGAAGATGGACCCGCCCCACGCCGGATGGATGAAGATAGAAGATGCCGTCTGGATGAAGACTTCTGCCCGTCTGGAGGACCACTTCTGCCCGTCTGGAGGACCACTTCTGCCGGATTAGTTGAAGACTTCGGCCCGGTTGGATGAAGACTTCTCCCGGTAAGGAGATCTTCAAGGGGTTAGTGTTAGGTTTTTTTAAGGGGGTATTGGGTGGGTTCTAGAGTAGGGTTGGTTGTGTGGGTGGTGGGTTTTAATGTTGGGGGGATTTGTAATTTTTTTTACAGGTAAAAGAGCTGATTACTTTGGGACAATGCCCCGCAAAAGGCCCTTTTAAGGGCTATTTGTAATTTAGTGTAGGGTAGGGCTTTTTTATTTTGGGGGGCTTTTTTATTTTGTTAGGGGGTTATATTAGGTGTAATTAGTTTTAATTTGTTTATTATTTTCTGTAATTTAGTGTTTTGTTTTTTTTGTACTTTTATTTAATTGCATTTAATTGTATTTAGTTTAGGGAATTAATTTAATTGTAGTGTAGTGTTAGGTGTTAGTGTAACTTAGGTTAGGTTTTATTTTACAGGTACATTTGTATTTATTTTAGCTAGGTAGTTTATTAAATAGTTAATAACTATTTAGTAACTATTCTACCTAGTTAAAATAAATACAAACTTGCCTGTAAAATAAAAATAAACCCTAAGCTAGGTACAATGTAACTATTAGCTATATTGTAGCTAGCTTAGGGTTTATTTTACAGGGTTAGACTTAAATTTAGGGGTTAATAACTTTAGTATAGTGGCGGCGATGTTGGGGGCGGCAGATTAGGGGTTAAAAAATGTAGGTAGGTGTCGGCAATGTTAGGGACGGCAGATTAGGGGTTAATAATATTTAACTAATGTTTGCAAGGCGGGAGTGTGGCGGTTTAGGGGTTAATATGTTTATTATAGTGGTGGCAATGTCCGGTTCGGCAGATTAGGGGTTAATAATTTTATTTTAGTGTTTGCGATGTGGGAGGGCCTCGGTTTAGGGGTCAATAGGTAGTTTATGGGTGTTAGTGTAGTTTTTAGCACTTTAGTTAAGAGTTTTATGCTACGGCGTTGTAGTGTAAAACTCTTAACTACTGACTTTAAAATGCGGTACCAGTCTTGACAGCAGAGGGTCTACCGCTCACTTTTTGGCAGACTCGTAATACCGGCGCTATGCAAGTCCCATTGAAAAAAGAGGATACGCAATTTACGTAAGTGGATTTGCGGTATTTCCAAGTCTGGCCAAAAAAGTGAGTGGTACACCTGTGCCTGCAAGACTCGTAATACCAGCCTGCGTTAAAAAGCAGAGTTGGGACCGGCCAACGCTGCTTTTTAAGCCTAATGCAAAACTCGTAATCTAGGTGATGATTTTTCTAATAATAAATGGATACAAAAGTAAAGAAATCCTCTAATACGATCGGGTTGATTGACACCCCCTGCTAACGACTGATTGGCCACGAATCTGCAGGAGGTGGCATTGCACCAGCAGTTCGCAAGAACTGCTGGTGCAATGATAAATGCCAACATCGTATACTGTTGGCATTTATCGATGTGCGGCGGACATGATACGCTACTTCGTATCATGTCCGCTCGCATATTGTTAAATATGCCTCAATGTCACCAGAAAATGTGAATATAAAAGAATGTGTAAAATTTGATAATGGAAGTAAATTGAAAAGTTTTTTTTTTGTTTGTTTGTTTTTTTAATGCATGCTCTATCTGAATCATTAAGATTAAATTTTGGTCTTAATGTGCCTTTAATAATAATAATCTTAGTTTTTACTAAAATACATGTGGACGCAAATTTACGGCTAGATTACGAGTTGTGCGTTAAGCTGAAAAAGCAGCGTTAACAGGTCCTAAAGCTGCTTTTGCCGTATAGAGTTGTCTGTTTGCCTTTTTAAAGCATTATATTGTGAGTAAATAGCTGAACAGGGCAGCCTTACAATGATAAGCGAAGAAGATAAACAACAGAATAAGGACAAGGATAATGAGTTTGAATTCAAATAAGAAGAGGGCACAAATAAAAATACATATAGACAGAGTAAGATATGTAGGAAACGTAGGTGAAATAGAGGGAGTATTGACACAATTGAAAGCCAGCCAGACACAGATGAATTCGTTTGTTCATCTGATAATGTGTATCAGTCTTGGCTCTGATCCAGAGGCACTCTGCTTTGTCCCTGTAGACAATAGACTCCAAGTTGTAAATGGCACACACAACCTGAAATTCAAAACCGCCAGGAAAGTCCGTCGGTAGGCCAAGGAATACACTGCGCTGAGGAAAAGAATGGAAACAAATCCAGTCTGATCTAAAGCAAGATCAAGGTAAGTAAATATATATTCTACTATTCTGAAAACCGTCACAGCTTTTTCTATGCATTTTTTAGCTCAGTGTGCAAGAGGTTTCACAAGGTCCACAAATGGATATCCCGTGGTTCTACCCTTTAACACATGAAGTATAATTATTCTATACATCCTACATACTATTTTTCCTTTAAAACATACACCCCTCGCTTGGAAAGAAGAAAAATCCTTATCTCACATTTTTCAGTCCTAAACACACACGCATACATAAAAACATGCGCACAGAAGCGCACATACATATTGGTCTACATGTATAGACGTTCGTGAGGTTGCCAGGAAGACTCTTTGCAAACGCAAGATCATGTTTTTTTTAAATTGTACTATCTATCTGAATCATGAAGAAAAAACTGGGTATCACGTATCTTTAAAGGAATAATCTAGTCAAAATGAAACTGATTTAGAACTTTCTAATTTACTCCTATTATCAATTTTTCTTCGTTCTCTTGTTATCTTTATTTAAAAAAGCAAGAATGTAAGCATAGGAGCCGGCCCATTTGTGGTTCAGCACCTGGGTAGCGCTTTCTGATTGCTGTCTAAATGTAGCCACGAATCAGCAAGCTTTACCCAGGTGCTGAACCAAAAATGGGTTGGCTTCTAAGCTTACATTCAAATAAAGATAGCAAGAGAACAAAGAAAATTTGATAATAGGAGTAAATTAGAAAGTTGCTTAAAATTGCATGCTCTATCCGAATCAAGAAACTTTAATTTTGACTAGACTATCCCTTTAAGGACATATCAGCACATCAAGCTGAGGAGGGATATGATGATTTGGAACAACATTCCTTTCAACAAAACTAAAGGAAAATCAGTGAATTGCTATATTTACTGTGATGTAAAGGGACATTAACCACCTTTTACTTTTGTAAAAAAAAAAAAGAAGGGTCCTTTGCCCCACACTCCCTTAAAGCCAAAAAGCAAAACCTGTAACCTAGGTTTTTAAAATGCTGCAAACTGCCTAAGCCATCTTTATGATTTGCAGGTGACAGAATTAGCTTATTTGATCTTTTTAGGGAATGGGAGACAAGCACATATTTTACACAAAAACAAGAGTTTTTTTAATGTCCTTTTAATGAATGACAGAATACGTCTAATTTGCTTTTTCATCTGTCGTGGCTGCTAGAAGCAGATTGTGACACTAGACAGCAGCACAGGTCTTGGATGGAGCACAAGGTCCTCACTGAATGTCTGCACCTTATCAACTGATGTTGACAGATGCCAAATCCAGTGACAAATAAGTGTGTTGCCAGCAACACCCAATCCTTTTATTATATAAGACTGATAGACGCTCCTACAATCCATCACAGGTGTTACTAGGGATATTAACAGAAAGAAAATGACCAAAGAAAGGCTGAGAATCTATAAGAATGTGGCAGGTGTGATGTCTGCCAGTATTTCAATAAACACACTGCATAGAAAAAAAACTGAACCTGGAGAGAATTCTCTCACTAAACAACAGGAAGGGAATTAAAAACTGTTTAAATTCATAACAGCAGTAAAACTAATTTGCTTCCTACTCTTGCTCATTGGCTGATACTGATAGAATTGCTCATTGTACTTAATCTTATCCAATGAGTATTAACAGGAAGTTCACATCAGCCATAGCATAATGTAATAATTTTAAATTTTGAGGCAATTTTGTTAAAGGGACAGTCAACACCCCTCTGAGGAAGCGTTTTTTGTGAAACGCGCGTCAGGGGTACCTAGGAGCTGCTTCGGCTCTCCTTTTGTTTTTTAATTAGTTTACCAGGATTATGTAAAAACTAGTCTCTGTTATTATTTACTTATATTAATCTCAGCCCAGCAGTAATAAATATAAGAGTAATCTTAATGCAGCCCTCGGATTGTAAGGGCTTAGTTACCTTTCATATTAATTTGCGGGCTGATGACATCAGTATATTATCTTATGAGACTTGTGAATATTACCTCCTGGTTTAAGTGTTTTTAACTTAGCCTAAGCTTATGTATGAATGATTTTTCCTAGTTATTTCAATAAAGATTAATAGTATGAATGGTATGGAATAATATTCTTTGTAACTCATTTCAGCTCTGCACAGTTCAGGAATAATTTATTCGCACAGCCTAACTTCTTTCACTAAGTTGTTTACTTATTTACAATTAGTTTTCTAGTTGTTACCAGAATTTTTGTTGTTTGAAAAGATAGATAATTCTTTATTACCCATTCTCCAGTTTTGCATAACCAACACAGTTATAATAATATACTTTTTACCTCTGTGATTACCTTGTATCTATGCCTCTGCAAACTGCCTCCTTATTTCAGTTCTTGAGACAGACTTGCATTTTAGCCAATCAGTGCTGATTCCTAGGTAACTCCACGTGCATGAGCTCAATGTTATATATAGGACACACATGAACTAACACCCTCTATTGGTGAAAAACTGTCAAATTGCATTTAGATAAGAGGCGGCCTTCAAGATCTAAGAAATTAGCATATAAACCTAATAAGGTTTAGCTTTCAACTAAGAATACCAAGATAAGAAAGCAAAATTGGTGATAAAAGTAAATTGGAAAGTTGTTTAAAATGATATGCCCTAACTGAATCATGAAAGTTTATTTTGGACTTGACTGTCCTTTTAATATTTAAATGCTGATTCGCATTTGGTGATATATTTTTTGGGTACAATGTGTCTTAACGTTTTGTTATACTCACTGGATATAATATACATTTTTTCACTTACTGTATATTGAAAATATATTAATTTAAAATGTAACATTTAAAGACATTTTGAAATTATATAATAGTATTACATATTTTCATTAACTATGAAACACATAAATCTATACAGAGTGAAGCTTTTTTGCTAACTCTGTCACCCAGGGAAAAAAGAGGTTAATAGATGCAGTTTATTGCCAAGCCGGTCTCACACTGTTATCCCTCTTTTTGAAGTTGAAAATCGAAATCTTCCTGCAAAAGGGCATCATTAACTTCCTATGAAATCCATAACACAAAAGCTTGCTTTTTAAAACAGTGACGTTGTAACTTTAAATGATAGAACTAGCTTGATATTTAATGAGAGATTTAGCACAGCGGGGTATCTGTTAAATTAAGTTGCGCCTTCACATCTCAGTAGGGAAACAGGTGTATATTGGTTTAGAATTATGGAAATGTTGACTAATTCTGAAGCTTGTAATCAAACGGACGGCACCCTGCAATATTTTCTTCCAAGAAATCTGCATTAATCATTTACTTTTTGCGACCATCAGAAAAGAAAAAAAAACACATCAAAGGTTTATCTAATAAGATTTGTTGTCGGCTTTGACAGCAGGGAATTATGGGATGAGCAACCCTTAGAAAATATGGAAGCTGGAAATATATGTTAAGGGATATATGGACGACATTTAGTTTATTTTTCAGCCACAACACACGTCTTGATAGTAAAAATAAAAAGAGAATTGATGGTGCATATCTATCTATCTATCTATCTATCTATCTATCTATCTATCTATCTATCTTTCTTCATATATCTATATATATGTTTATTAGAATGTATGTCTGCCTGCACATCAATCTGACTATCCATCTATCTATGCTCTGTCTGTCTATCTATCTATCTATCTATCTATCTATCTATCTATCTATCTATCTATCTGTCTGTCTGTCTGTCTGTCTGTCTATTTGTCTGTCTATCTATCTATCTCCTCATATATCTATATATATATATATATATATATATATATATATATATATATATATATATATAATATATATATATATATATATATATATATATCTGTTTATTAGAATCTCTGTCTAGAAAATACAAAACAGATAGAGGGCACCCAAATTGTGCAGCACTTTCAAAAAGAATTGTAAAATGTACAGGAAGTTGGGTACTCACAGTGAAAAAGCACCCAAAAGTGCAATTCAGATGGTATGAACCATTAGGAGTTATCCAGGAAGCTCATGCCCTGGCTCCTTTCCAATTTCCAAGCCAATATTAAAATTCCCAAAGGATCAGTTCTCCAGCAGCCTGTGCCCTAAGTAACCGTTGAAATGTTGCAGACTGTATGATACATTCTGGTATATATCAACCACCCAAATATTAATTTGAGATATCTTGGGAGGTTTATTTGTATGGGGGTTATAATGTTTGTGATTTATAGGGGGGGGGGGTTAACTTATTTATGATTATTTATTATATAGAAGAAATCAATACTCACAATTATTATTGGAGCATGATATTTTGTATATAATCACTATATATGTTTGTATTTGAACACAGCAGTAATAGTATTGTTATTTAATATAGTAACACATTTTTATGACTTTGTATAGCCACATTGTTATTTTGGACCCCTTGTGGTCATTAGAGTAAATTGTTTAGGTTCCGTGCGAGTGGTTTCCCATCAAGTTGCCAATAAACTGATGGATGATCACGCATGTGCATCGATTATTAAAGCTCATTATAATGATATCCTTCTATATCAATACTGTTTATGCACAAATATGATTATTTTGTAAATGGCAGACAGCATCTTCCCTGGACACCTTAGGATTGCAGCTTATGCGCATTTAGATAAGTTCGATGATGAACAACTCATGACTCAATGACTGTAGATTGGAGTTGGCGACACGTCACTCCGACATCATCGAGAACAGTGCGTATGGGCAGTAATTCTTCAGAGACGCAGAGTTGGAGGTATATAAGTCTGGTAGATGGCTTGTTTATATTACTCATCTGATGATTTCAACACTTGGGGCACAGGCTGTCGGAGAACTGATCCTTTGGGAATTTTAATATTGGCTTGGAAATTGGAAAGGAACCGGAGGATACGCTTGCTGGACGGCTCCTAAGGGTTCAGACCATCTGAATTGCACTTTTGGGTGCTTTTTCGCTGTGAGAACCCATCTTACTGTACCTTTTACCATTTGCTTGGAAAGTACTGCAAACATTGCAGTACCCTCTTTCTGTTTTGTATTTTCTAGACTCTATTAATTTACCTGTGTGGAAGTGTATTGAAGAGGAGGCAGCCGGAAGATTGAACTTTCTATATCAGTACTACTTTGGAGAACTGTTTAGTTCAAGACTCCTTTTGATTACTGGTGCATATAGTAGGTAGCTGATTGTTCTGTTTTTATCATAGACTGTCTGGTTGCCTGCATATAAATCTGCCTATCCATCTATCTATGATCTATCTATCTATCTATGATATTTCTATCTTTCTATCTATCTATCTATCTATCTATCTATCTATGATCTACCTATCTATATATTCTATCTATCTATGTATCTATCTATGATCTATCTATTTATCTACCCATCTATCTATCTATCTATCATCTATCTATCTATGATCTACCTATCTATATATTCTATCTATGTATCTATCTATGATATATCTATTTATCTACCATCTATCTATCTATCTATCTATCTATCTATCTATCATCTATCTATCTATGATCTATCTATGATCTATCTATTTAAAGTATATATCTATCTATAGTATCTATCTATAAACCTCTTTTTTTCATCTTTGTTATCTTTCATCTATTTGAAATGGATGTGGCTTTTGAGGCTCATAGACAACTGATGTATCTCCTGTAGAAGACAGGATACAAAGGTTTTTTTTAAGTACTTTTCCCAAGATTCATATTGACCAGTCAACTTTTTATAGCAAAAGAGATTCCAGTCCTACTGTGTTCTTCATTGCAATCAGAATTCACATGCAAAACATGCAGCTCAGATTAAAGTTATCTGCTATTTCAAAACAATTGCAATGCATGCCGTTTGAATGAGTATATTTACTAACTTTAGTAAAATAAAATAACAGCACAATATAGTTGAGCACATCAAACAAATAAACGAGAAACAGGTGTATTGCTGGCTTTTCACTGGAATTTTTGCTAGACTTTTCACAATATTTCTTTGGAAGCAAAAGATCAAGGAAATGTAAAAAA
This sequence comes from Bombina bombina, assembly GCF_027579735.1. Lineage (NCBI taxonomy): Eukaryota > Metazoa > Chordata > Amphibia > Anura > Bombinatoridae > Bombina > Bombina bombina. The sequence goes on from NW_026512381.1 coordinate 48,477, forward strand.
ATGCAAGTCACTTCACACCAGATTTCTGATTAATTGGAATAGGGTCTGTGTTTGTTACTGTTGGTGTAGATAATTGACTGCAACCTTTACTAGCAAAAAACAAATTATGTTTTTTATTGAATTAATGATATTATTATTCACAATAATAATAATACTAATAATAGTAATACTAATTGTCATATTACAAACAATTTATTTGGCTTTTAAGAGGGATTATTCCAAATTAGCAATTAACATAAGAGTCATACAATGTCAAAAAGAAAATAACACTGAGAAGTCAGAAAAGAGCTAATTATATTTTACAATAAGAAATCTAGATACACAATGCATCAGATATGTTGCAGCAGAAATCCACAGGGGCAGTTTCTGATAGGGCGGACAAGCTATTTAGATCAGATTAAAATAAGATTACTGAAAAAACACTGAGAGATAAAGTGAAACTGAACCAGTGTAAAGGGACTTGGGAAGTGTCATCAGCACTATGTGTATAACATTGTTACAAACATTGCATCATGGGAAATGTAGTTCCAAACAGGGACGAAACTACAGGGGGTGTAGAGGTCGCAATTGTGACTGGGCTCCCAAGGGTGGGGGCCCAGCTTAAAAAAATAAATAAAAAAAATGTTGACCTGCCACTGCCTGCACTGATATCATGTGGATGTGACATGATGCTTCACTAGTGTCTCTGACTACACAGGGTTAGTGTTTCTGTATTACCCATTGGTGTTTATGTGTGTGTATGTATGTGACTGTGTGTGTATTTATGCATGTATGTAGTGTGTGTGTGTGTATGTGTGTGTATGTATGTATGTGACTGTGTGTATTTATGCATGTATGTATGTGTGTGTGTGTATGTGTGTGTGTATGTATGTGACTGTGTGTGTATTTATGCATGTATGTGTGTATGTGTGTGTATGTTTGTGGAACCAGCAAATTACAGACCTTGTTACTACAGCATGGGGGGAGGGGGTAAACAGTGTCACTATACAGTACCACTATATACAGTACGGGGGGCAGGACCATGTCACAGACTACTGTGGTCACTTTATAAAGTACTGGGGTGGTTAGGGTCAGGCCAGCCATCTCACCGACAGATTACAGACTGTGTCACTGACTCACTATATACAGTACTGGTGGGTTAAACAGTGCCACTATAATAATAGGGGGTCAGACCATCTCACAGACTGTGGGCACAGGGTATCTCATTTTGCAGACATGTAATCTGATTAAAAAAAAGATATGTATCAAATTCACTTTTTGGGGGGGGGGAGGTGGGGGGCCCTTCTTAGATTCTTGCACCTGGGCCCTGTGGTTTCTAGTTACGCCTCTGGTTCCAAAACCTCTGGAGGGTCAATTTGAGGATGCCTGATGCAGACACTCTTAGGCCTACTTACAAGTTTTTCAACAATGTATACCAAGAGGATTAATTCAATTTGATAATAGAAGTACATTTAAAATATTTTTTAAATTGTATGTACTCTCTGAATCATGAAAGACAAATATTGGGTTTCGTGTCCCTGTAATCTGTCATTGGAGAGATCAAAATTAGTAAAAGAAAGTTAATACGATTCTCAAAAATAAAAACACGATGCTGCAACTTACTCAATGATAAATTGTATGTTAAAAATAAAATGTGGGTTTCACTGATTTAAAAAGAAAACAATATTGAAAATAAGAAAGGGAACCAAAACTATACAGCGAAAGTAAAGAAAATCAAAACAGTTATTGACTCATAATAACACAAGAACGTTGTATACTATAAAAACAATATAGATAATGATCACTACAGGGAATTTGCATAAAAGTATAAGGAAGCTGATAAGGAGTTCTATAAAATAAAATTAATAGATAAATATGCAGAAACCACTGGAAATTCTCCAATGAATGTGTTACATAAACACCAATATGGAAAATACAAATGTCTGTCTTTTGTATCTTAAAGGGACAGTTTTTATTGTTTAAAAAGATAGATACTCCTTTTATTAGTCATTCCCTAGTTTTGCATAATCAACACTGTTATATAAATGTACTTTTTACCTCTGTGATTACCTTGTATCTAAGCCTCTGCAGACTGTCCCCGTATTTTAGTTCTTTTGACAGACATTCATTTTAGCCAATGAGAGTGCTGACTCTTAAATAACTCCACAGCAGTGAGTACAATGCTATCTATATGACACACATGAACTAGCAGTGTTAAGCTGTCAAAGACTGTAAAAATGCACTGAGATAAGAGGCAGTTCAACGGCTTACAAATTGGCATATGAGCCTACCTAGGTTTAGCTTTGCACCAAGAATGCCAAGAGAACAAAGCAAATTTGATGATAACAGTAAATTGGAAAGTTGTTTAAAATTGCATGCCCTACTGGAATCATGAAAGTTTAATTTTGATTAGACTGTCCCTTTAAGTGGTAGACTATTACCGCTATATTATTTGCAATTCTCTAGAACAAATATGCAAGAGATTCAGAATTTTCCAGTATAAACAAAGGTGAGGAATTTAAGCAGAGGAACCTATAAAACGTGTCCATTTTGTATACATTGAAGATTAGTGTTGGATGACTCTTATAGATAGCGCTGCAGAATCTGTTGGTACTCTACAAATAACCTATAGGAATAATAGTCTATTGCCAAAATATCATTACTGACCATATTTCATACTTATTTGTGGAGTGTGTAGAGATCTTGCTGCCCCTGACAAAATGTGAGAATGTCGGGCCATATTAGGGTAAGGTTTATTGACCATTGAGTTACAATTAGGGACTGGGGTAATGGCTAGGGATAGGCATTGGCTTTAGGGTGTATGGCCTGGTAGTGTCTGTTAGTGAATGTAGTTAAGGTTGGTGGTTACATGTAGGACTAGTTCTATGATAAAGTCATGCACCACACAAGGTATACTGTAGTCCCGACTTGACTACTGCAATCACCTACTTACTGGCCTTCCTCTTTCCCGCCTCTCCCCTCTTCAATCCATCCTAAATGCCTCTGCCAGACTGATCCACCTTTCCCGCCGCTCTGTATCTGCTGCACCTCTCTGTGAGTCCCTTCACTGGCTCCCCATACACAGCAAAATTAAATTAAAAATTCTCACCTTTGCATACAAAGCACTCACCAACTCCGCTTCCCTCTACCTATCCTCTCTAATCAACAAGTATACTCCAGCCCGCCCACTAAGATCCAACAATGACCTGCTCCTTGCTTCTGCGACTATCACCTCCTCTCATGCTAGACTGCAGGACTTCTGTCGTGCAGCACCTACCCTCTGGAACACTCTCCCTCTTGCTATCAGGCTTTGCCCAAATCTTTCTTCCTTTAAATGCTATCTGAAGACTTTTCTATTCAGAGAAGCCTACCACCCAACTCAATAATATTCATTTTACTTAACAACATTTCCCTCCTCTAACTCTGCATTAACATCTTTCTCACTCTTGCAGTCCTCACCTCATGTTTCCCAACCTCCTACCCTTCTAGATTGTAAGTTCCAACGGGAATAGGGCCCTCGATTCCTCCTGTATGTGTTTGTAAATTCTGTCCTGTCTCTTAGTCTTAGAAGTTTTATACTATTGTTTTATTTAAATGATCTGTATCCATGGACAGCGCTGCGGAATATGATGGTGCTTCATAAATAAAGTATAAAATAATAATAATAGTCACATTGGCCTCTAGTTATCAAGGTCTGGCGGACCTGATCCACCAGACCTCGCAGAATACGGCTGGTGCAACGCCGCCCCCTGCAGACTCGCGGCCAATCGGCCGCCAGCAGGGGGTGTCAATCAACCCGATCGTACTCGATCGGGTTGATTTCCGGCGATGTGTGTCCGCCTGCTCAGAGCAGGTGGACAGGTTATGGAGCAGCGGTCTTTGTGACCGCTGCTTCATAACTGCTGTTTCTGGCGAGCCTGCAGGCTCGCCAGAAACACGGGACATCAAGCTCCATACGGAGCTTGATACATATGCCCCATTGTGTTTAATGTGACATCATGGTTGTTGCATTTTGGAAGCAACAATATTTCCTATGGGCAAGAATCCTGAGTAGAATTGCAAACACTGGATACATTTCCTTATTGTCAGTCTTGGAATACTGGATCAAAGGCTGATTACATAGAATGCGATTCAACTGAACTCTGAAAAAAAAATACTTTGAAGCTATTTTGTGCTATCTACTTTGAGATATGTCATTGCTTACTGAAAGCATTTCATTTACTGTATAAGCACAATGTCTTCAGGAAAAACATTTCCAAGTGTTTCTATAGTGTTATTAAAGGGACAGTATACACTCATTTTCATATAACTGCATGTAATAGACACTACTATAAAGCATAATATGCACAGATACTGATATAAAAATCCAGTATAAAACTGTTTAAAAACTTACTTAGAAGTTCTCAGTTTAGCTCTGTTGAAAAGGTAACTGGAAAGCCCACTGCAAGTGGGAAATAAGACACTCCCCCCTCCCCCTTCTTTTGCATATGAAAAGACCCTTTATACAAACAGGAGCAAGCTGGAGTAGGTAGCTGACGGTATTCACATAAAACTTTGGGGCTTGGTTAGGAGTCTGAAAATCAGAGCAATGTTAATTAAAAATAAGCAAAACTATACATTTAAAAAAAAAACTTAATGGGCTATATAAATAGATTATCTACAAAACATTTATGCAAAGAAAAAAGGAGTGTATAATGTCCCTTTAAGAGCCAGATAATGAATGGAGCACATTTTCTAGAAGCTTTATGCGGGCATTGGTTGCGCTCATATCATGAGTTGAAAGTAAATTGTTTGGTTTGCTCGCTAACCTGACGGGTGCAAAAAGCCGAACTTAGAATATTGCACGCACGATAACCTATTCCCCCATAGAGGTCAATGGAGAAAAAAAAGTGGGGGAAAATTCTAGCACCCTACTAGCGCATAAACCCGATTGCATATTCTATGTGTGCTAACTTGACATGAAAATATATTTCGCATTCCAATGTTCTTCACATAGAAGAATGTGTTCTATTTATTCATAAAAAAGTATTTCTACATATATCTGATGGTATTTTCACAGTATATATCTATCCCTACATATATATATATATATATATATATATATATATATATATATATATATATATATATATATATAAATATATATATATATACATATACATGATTATATAGGTATAGATATATACAGATATTTTAAGCGAATATCTAATTAAAAATACTTAGAACATATTCTGCTATGTGCAGAATATTGGAATGTGAAATATTTACAGTAAATACACAGTATAACGCTTTATTGAAAATTAATATTGAATAAATATGCTTTCACATGTTTTCATCTAATTAACTGCAATGGGCTCCATTGCACTTCTATATATTTGTACATATGTATTTATGTGTTTATATGTGTATATGTGTTTATATGTGTATATATGTGTATATATGTGTTTATATGTGTATATATGTGTATATATGTGTTTATATGTCTGGAAATACATATTGTATTTTTGATGCGTTTTGTGAGACTTTTTTTGTTTTGCATAACAATTAACCAGAGCTCTGAGGACACGCTAACCCGAAGAGCGTTAACTTGAATTGCGCTCAAGCGACTGCGTTTACTTTCAACTTGTAATACGAGTGATAAACTCACCATGGCAAAAACCTACGATAAACCCCTTATTGCTCGTGCACAAACATTTGGGCTCCACTCATAAGCTGGCCCTAAGTAATAAAACCCCTATCAAAGAAGCAACTGACAATTTAGCTCATGAATGGCTGAAGAGATGGAAGGATAGGCGGATGGACAGACAGATAGTGGACAAATTAAATACAGTAGATAGATGGACAGACAGATGAATAGATAGATTAGATAAATAGAAAGAATAGATAGACAGATAGATAGATAGATAGATAGATAGATAGATAGATAGATAGATAGATAGATAGATAGGTAGATGATGGATGGACAGACACACTGACAGACAGATACATTGACATTATATGTGCCCATTATTAAAGGCTATTGTTGGGTAATATAAATCTGTGTATCTATATTTTGATAGTAAAAACAATAGTTTACAAAAGTAAACTAGTTAAAATATATACTTCTAGAGCGATTAGCAGATAAATAATATGTATATGCCCTTGGAGTAACATTTGGTATCTAGCAAAATACATTTTTTCCTTGATATATTTTATCTAGCAATGAAACTTTATGCACTCTTGAGCTCTTGATAAAAAAAAATCTGCTAGCAAGTTATGCAAGTAACAGTAAATTTTGTAAAAAGCCGTAATATTATATCAGTTTATAAGTGGTCTCAAAGAGGCAGTTAAATGTAGCAAAATGGTAACATGTAATAGGCTGTGCTTCCTCAGCCTCAAAGTGACTTTAAACATGAAAACATGACACTGAACCTATTGCTAAGCTGCAAGTAATTGATACCACTGGAAATTATTTATCAAATCGAGTGAAGATAAACTAGCTCCACTTTCTAGTTTATTCTTTGGATTTGTCACTGTTTACTAAATGTATATAAAGAGATATAAAGGTGAATTAGAAATCTACAGCAGTGAACGTCACATTCTATTAGAGCACTGGTTTTCAAAACGTTCTCAGACCTCCCTAACAGGCCAGGTTTTCAGGATTACATTGGATTAGAGCTGGTAAAATAACCATGGTTACTAATCAGATTATTTCACCTGTGCTCAAGTTCAGATATCTTTAAAATCTGGCCCGTAAGGGAGGCCTGTGGACAGGCTTGAAAACCAGTGTATTAGAAGTACGTTCTTTTGCAACATGCTGATTTTTGGAAATAAATGCTTCTCTGAAAACTTACGACAGGTTTTCGAATAACTTTTCTGTTATGTTATCTAATTCTTATTCACTTGTATGTCTCTTTAAATGGACATTAAAGGGCAACTAAACCCAAAATCTTTCTTTCATGATTCAGATAGAGAATAGAAATTTAAACAACATTACAATTTACTTCCATTATTTATTTTGCTTCATTTTTTAAATATCTTTATTTGAAGAAAAAGCAATGCACATGGTGAGCCAATCACATGATGCTTCTATGTGCAGCAACCAATCAGCAGCTAGTGAGCATATCTAGATATGCTTTTCATCAAAGAATATCAAGAGAATAAAACAAATTAGATAATAGAATTAAATTAGAAAGATGTTTAAAATTGCATTCTCTTTCTAAATCATAAAAGAAAAAATGTGGGTGGCATGTCCCTTTAAGCACTAAAAACATTTTACAAACATAGGGCCCGATTTATCAAGGGCCGAATGACCCCTGATGCCCCTGTTTCCGCGCGAGCCCCTGA